>NC_064287.1:3953398-4027886 GCF_019186545.1 Solanum stenotomum | reverse complement strand
AAAAAAACTCTTGTTATTTTCAAAATAAGAATTTTCAAGTAATCTTAAGTTTTTTTAAAAAAAATTAGCCAACTTTTAAATTTGTCGGTCAACTGTGTGTTAGTGAATTCTCTAAGATGCCTAAACCCTTTCTTAGAGAATTAATTTGAACACTTAACCGACTTTGGTTTTTATTTAAAAATGTTTTATTCAAATTTCCCTTTCAAAAAGGTTTCTTAATTTTCCTAAAATTAAGTGGCGAGTAAATTAATCATTTTTCTAAAAATTAACAAATTGCCAAGTTGTGAAATGGTTTCGAAACCTTAGTTCTCAAAATCGGGTCGTAATATATAGTGTCACTATAGAAAAAACAGTGATTAGCGACAAATCATATTTCGTTGCTATTTAACGTGAAAAAAATACTTTATTTTCTTTCCAATGCAAAGATTACTAATAATTATAATTGCAAATTAATTATTGCATCAATAACCTAAAATGTTCTTTGATACATGTTTTAAACTATCAGCATTTTTGCAACACCTCTTAATATTCACTCATCAGAGCTACTCAGTGAATAAGTATCACAAAAAATAAGGAGTCATTTACATTAATATGATGATGCTAAGACAAACCAAGCCTCAAGGACTTGTTGCATGCTTTTGTATACACTTCATAGTTTATTGTAGTTTCAGATTTTAAATGTAGGACTTTTTGCAAGTATCAATGTCTCTATTATTTATTAGTAGAAAGTATAATAGTCTGGATTCGTAGAGTTTTGATCAGAATCGCACATTTGTTTTATGTTGTTATTCGAAGAGTTAGCTTATTGACAAGTTTACTTGAAATTATATGCCCTCTATAATATTTTTAATCATTTTCTCCAATAATAGGTGGTGGAATTAAAGTTTGAATGACTATGCTACTGAGGATGAATTTATAGTGTTGGTTGCATGTTGTAAATGAATACCTAAACTTTAACTCTTACATTTGCATATGTCAAATCACCAAGAATTTTGAATTTTATGTGTTGGCTCATTTGCTCTTTGAGCCCCTATTTTGTGTTGTTGTTCAATTATGTCCTTCATAATAAATCATTTTCTAACGGAACATAAATTTATATTTCCGTATCATGATATCTTCTAACTTAATGTTCAGACATAACTTCAGCTTCTAAAGTACTTATTTTCTACTAGACTTCCTTTTTATATGACAGGACAACAAAAAGTAGAGGAAATCATGTTTCTTGCATATACCATTGCTAAAAGGTCTTGCTATAAAAGATTATGTACAACTCTTCAAAATTTCTTTATTAATGAATTACTATAAAACATTAGAGATGAAGTATAGGGCTCTTTGCTAGAGCAGGACAAGGTATGACCACGATGGATATTCATGTAGTGTAGTGCTTAAGCCTAACCACCTCCATTAGGTCCAAGACCAATGGGTCCACTAAGCCAAGTATTACTTCATCTTCACTTAATTCAATCTACTTTCACTCTCTAAGGTCTAACATTACCCATACTCATCCAATTGCAGTATAAGGAACAAGATATTGTAATGGAGAAAAGAATAAAATCCTACAAAGATGACAAATTTGTCACCTGTAAAATTTCAGTGACTAAAACAATGTCAACCCAAATCGTTTCTCAAGGACCTGTCAGGTTTTCTTTCCTTTCTGAAAATTCATCATGTATTTAGTAAAATAGTACACATGAAAATGAGCTTTATACAATCTAGGCAGATACACCAAATAGCCTAACCTCACTTTTATATGTATATATTTTTCATTAGTTCTATGATAAAGTTCTTTTGTTAATATTTGATTTTTAAGTATACACACCGCTTTTCTTTGTATTCCATCTTTGCTCCTTTACTTTCATTTCATGTATCTACTACACCTGAATATACATAGACAAAATTAATTACTGCTATTGGGCCCGTGCTGGCACGAGCACTACCTATCAAGTAGAAACATGAAGATAAGACGACCACAACTTAATGTTTTTGTACCTTGTGCAACAAAAGTTGAACAGGGTACCTTGTGATCCTGAATTAGACATCGTATATGAGCCCAAATAGCTACAAGGATAGTCATTTTCTATTAAGCCTTTGTGATTCTCCCATCCTTCCAAAAGTGTGAACAAGTTGCTACATATTTTTGTTGACCATTCATGTGTGCTTTTCAGATTTTTGTTTTACCTTGGTTCTAAACATGAATCTCTCTTTGTTAGTTACAACGTGCATATTTTATCAACTTATGTAATCATTGTTTTTGTAGGATTGTGAAACCGATGTTTAAGGCTGAGCAACCCAAGGTGGGATGATTTCTATGATTTTATCCCATTGAGAGTATCTTTATTTTATTTCATTTTGGAAAAGTTAGTTGCGGACACATTTACTATATCTATAGCGTTATCTTCATGTGCTGAAAGACAAATGCAATACTATTAAAGTCCACTTTATGACTTCAGCTTTTCTTCATCACTTTTTCGGAAGATATATCCTTTATTCTAACTTGAAAAGTTGTTTCCAGATTAATGTACCTAGGGTTGTTATGTGTATAATATCTGTTGAGATAGCATATTCATGTTAAAGTCTAATAGGTGCTTCACTTCAAGGGAATTAAATATTTACTCAGGTAAGTATCTTTCTAGATAAAGGTAAAATATTTACTCTGAGATGTTAAGTCACTTGCTCACCTTAATGTTCAGCTCAACACTGGTGTTGTGAAGAATCTAGCTAGTCCTAATGCAGAAGATAATACTCCAAAGTTAGCAATCTCAATTTATGCACCTACTTGAATTGTCACGTTTCATTGCATACAATGTAGAGCAGATCCTCGAGACACAAGAAAGATCGTTAACGTGACATGGCAGTGAGCAATATTATTTCAGTTGGAAATGACGACTTGTTTGAATATTCATGTTAATTTTATAATTGAGAAACAAATTTGAATAATCTCCCCTCAAATTTACCCGATTATTCTTGTGACAACGTATTACTTCTAATAGTATTCATACAGATTTACATTTGGTTACTCACCAAATAGTTTATGTAAGATCCAATCATCAACAACTGTAGATTAGTAGATTGCCAATTTGAATGGAAAGTATCAAATTCAGTATTGTAATCTTATTTTATAGTATAACAAAGAAGCATTTGAATCATAATAGGAAGGGATGGAATATAATAGTGACGAGTTCATATAAATAACTTTGATATAATTTTATATTTTTATAAAAAAATATATTAATATGTATAAATAATATATTCAGAATTCAATAAATAAAATATCATAATTCAAAACTCTTTAAGTTAAAAAATATACATGGATTAATACACATGAAAAACCAAGAAAGTCGGCTAATTAAAGTTGGCTCGTAAATTATGCCTTAAAAAATGATCGGACTACATGCAATGCTTCCCTAACTCATTACGGAGGTCCTCATGAAATTTTGTTTTACACCATGTTAATTAGGACACAAGAGTAATATACATTATGTTAAAATTCTATAAAAGTAGACTAAATCAGAATGATTAGCAAATTAATTTTTTAAAAACATATAAAAATTTGGATGGTTATCTAAATTTCAATTATATCACATAAATGAAGCATGAAAAAATTGAGAAAATAACATAAATGGTCCTGAGACTGGGCCTGAAATAGCCTCTTAACTATACATTTACTATATTTAGTCCTTTAACTATCTTAAGTGTTATCAAGTTTGGTCCCTTAACTATACATCTACCAGACTTAGTCCTATAACTATCTCAAATTTTATCAAATTAATTTGGTTCCTTAACTATATATTTACCGATTTTAGTCTCTAAACTCTACACTAATTGATTTTAGTTTTTTTTAAGTATTAAAAAATTTATCATGTTTGACTCTGTCTATTTTTTATACAAATAACTTAGGTTTATATTAATGAAACTCAGGCTTTTGTGAAATCAAATGTTTAACCTATTTTTTCAATTATTTCTCTCTCCCCGCTATTTTTTCTTAAAATTACTCTTATGAAAAGAACATAACCTCAACGATTCAAAATTAGCAGTTTTTTTTAAATTTTTTTCATACAATAAAAATAAATGAGCTAATCTTATTACTCAAATTTCTCTACGTAAATTAGGAAAGACAATATGGAAAAAAACATACTTGTATTTAAAAGATACATGTGGAACAAGTTCAAGTGTGTAAATGATTGAGTTTGTTAACACAACAATTGCGATAGTGACGACCTTCTATTGTAAATAGCTAGCCTGCTGCATTGGGTAGTTCAACCAGGCATTGTTATTGGATAGAACAAGTTTGAATTTTCAGTTTCGAATGGCTTTGGGTATATATAAATCCACAGTCTTTGAAGGTGATTTTTTATGCTAAAATATCTTATGGATGTTGTCCTTAATCTCCATGCATAGACAGAAAGTTTTGATATGTACGACAAAGTCATGCTTCATTTTGGTGTCAAGAGCACTGCACAATTTCCATAAGGATATTAATTATAAGAAAAAAGAGGACTAGAGAAATTTGTAATATATATTAATTACATTACAAGGTAATAATTTTCTTAGATAAGTAATGAGTAATGACCATATACTTCAGTTAATAATAAAGTAGATTTCTTTTATGTTTAACATCAAATTCTTGTCATATTCCGACCTTAGCTCAGTTGGTAGAGCGGAGGACTGTAGTGAGTTTGCTGAAATCCTTAGGTCGCTGGTTCGAATCCGGCAGGTCGGATTTTAGTATTTATTTTTTTTCACCTTTAATTGGTCTTGTGTCTATTTTATCGAATAATTTAAGATTGTTCCATTGAAGCATTTGAATGTAAGATATAATTTACAATAACGAAAATCCTTCACTTATCCCCTAGATATTTGGTTCTAACTTAGAGGTATAAGTCACGATTTGAAGTTTGATCAGATCACAAACGGGCAAAAGGATTCTGGGTTGGAGGATTGTCGACCCGGGGTGGAGCCAGCTTGTGGTCCGAGGGTTTCCCTTTGGCAGAAAATTAAAGTATTTATACCTGGTTAAAATTAATTTTTTATGTATATGTATAGTAGATGTCAAACCCTTTGGACTGGCTACTACCTATACTTACTTTTTCAGATTTCTAACTCCTTAATGAAAATTATGACTCCGAGGAAACATCAAGTAAGTTAAGCAGAATACTCTATGTAGATAAACAATTCTAACAACACTCATATGATAATGTAACATGAGATTTCAAGTGTGAAATTGGAGATTTTTATTGTAATATGAGTGACGTTATATAGTTGAAATTAGTTTAAAATCTCCAATTAGTTGAGCATGCTTTACTACTTAGTGAGTGTTATTAGCATTGTTCACATGCTTAGGGTTCCATTTCAGGTTTTATCATGTATTTCTAATTATATGATTCAATATTGTTTCTGTTATGCATAGTTTACAACTAATACATAAATAACTAATCCTATATAACTAATATATGCATAAAATAATACATAGATTCCCTTGTAAGTAATCTCTATATTACTAATATATGCATAACTCTTACGGGCTACCAAATGACCTAAATGACTATATATGTGATTCATGCCTATTTTGATGAATTGAGATAATGAGTTGAAACAGTAGGTCTTTTGAAATCAATCCTCATCACAAAAATGTAATCTCATTATACCCTGAGGATATCAGAAACTGTAGCAGCATGTGTACATCAACTTACAAAAATGTTTTGCTGTTAAAGAGAGATCGTGTTCACATGTTTGTGATCAAAACGATGGGGACAAGCTGTGCAGGCTAAGAAACAGAGAAAAATCGATATCCTTGAAACACCAAAATTCACTGACCCAAAAATTGTACAATTCCAAGATGGGATCATGTGTTGCAGTTGTAAAAGAAATAACTTGCTGAAGAGCAAAAGCACAAGAAAACTCCGGTAATATACAGTTCTGGGAAATGCCATGATCGCTCTTTCAAGATTCATGGTACTACCTCCGATCCAGATGTGTTTTTACTTGGGGAACGAAAGATGGAGTACTTAGCATCACGCCCAAAACAATCAAATCTAGGTCCATATTCTGATTCATCATCATCACTGTCAATATTACCAGCATTAGTCCTATTCTGGTTGGCTCTGCGGCGTAGAAGGAAGACGTTAAAGTAGTAGCTTACTAAAGACTCCCTGCTTTTGTTTGGAAAGAACTTAAAAACCTCATTCCAGAAACTTTTCTCCTCAGACAAAGGGTTCGACTTAACTATATCCTGAAATTTGTGTTCTTCTTCTCTTGACCAAGAAAGTGCAACTTCTTCACCAATAGAGTCAAATTTCCACTCAGAATAGGCTGATCCCAAATCAATCTTAAGCTTCCTCCTTTTCTCGGATATATGAAACTTGACACAGTCATAAGAACCTCGAGTGTTGCAGCTACAGATATCTTGTCTTCCTTTACCTATAGGACCTCTGTCAACTAAGGCTCTTTTTTTCCCTGGTTTGCCTAGCGGCCAGATTCCAGTGCCCAGCCATTTAGAGTCACTTTCATAGATCTCCTCAATCGATTCGGGAATATCTGCTTGAAACTGTGGCCCAACTGGTATTCTCTTTCTGCGCTGCTTCCACCAAAAACCAATTGCCGACTCTGCAGAAGAACCGGTTGGTACATCGGCCTGATCCTCGTCATTATGAGAACTTGAAGGTGACGCAGAAAACTGCAGTGCACGCCTCTTTTTCAGATAATCTTTTGCAGATAGTACTCGCTGGCTGCATCTTAATCTTCCGGAACCAGAATTCTCATCATACATAGATGGATGCATCTTTTGTTTTATCTAAATGGCACAAAAAAATAATCTAAATTAAGCCAAAGCCCGGACCAAGTTTTTGATCTTCCATAAATTTTGGATGGTCACATAAACCTGATGACCTGCTAGATAAGCAGAAATGCAAAGATAAAAATAGAAGCTAAAGGGTAAATGATAAAACTCTCTGTACTGCAACTTTGTGCAATTGGGGAAGTTTTACTTTCAGTCATAAAAATGCACATAAACCAAGGGATGCTATCTCAGTTGCTAATAAAGTTAAACAATTAAACATGATCTAAGAGGCCTGCAATTGCAGAACACCTATTATTCAGTATTTCTCTATCAAGAACACCCACCTCCTGGCAGATCATTATGTTCTATATGAGAATTTAAATGAAAGCCTTTCAATTGTACCCTCTCCAAATTCTACTAATTCACCTACCAATTCTAAACAAATGATACGATACTATTTGGAAAATTGACATAAATCTTCCATTTCTCTTCACCTCAGTGCAAAATTTACAGTCCATTTCACCCTGTCCAATAGGATGAAATGATGATGATGATAATAACAATAATAATGTGTGGCATAGTGGTCAATAAGTGGGTCGGAAAATGGTGAAAGGTCGAAGGTACCCTGTGAAATTAGTCAAAGTGCATGCAAGCTAGCTCAGATTCCACGATTATGAAAATAACAATAATAATAATTTGCCAAATTCAGAGATATATAACAGTAGGTGGAATATGGTTCCCGGTTCATCCAATAGATGCCAAAATCATTGTACTTTGGTGCTTCTCCATTCAAACTCAAGCGTTTATCCAATTGGCAGGTTTCAATTTCATAGTTTCACCATTTCACTTTTCCTTCAAATATATTCTATCTTATAGCTATCACTACCTAATCAAGTATGACCGATGAAGAAACTCATCAATCTGTACCTATATACTTTCATTTTTTCAAAAAATGGCAAGTATATTATATATACCATCTCCAATCCATAATAAGTCATTTTTGAGAAATTCGTCCACCCATTAAGAAACCACTTAACAGCAACATTATTTAAGAGGCAACAAACTAACTTGTATCTCTTTTTCAATATTAATTAAGTAGTGAAGACCTTAAGAAATTTTTCCATATATCATCATTTATTAGACAAGAGTAAATTTGGAGAGAGAAAAATTAATACCTTCTTTTATTTTAAAAAATTTCACTCATCTACCACATTTGGAAGGTTACAAAATCACTTAAAGTGAACCAGAGGGAGTGCCATCTTAGTTTACGTTTTGCTTTCCAGAGCCCTTCATAATGTTTCTAACAACTTTATCAGAAATAGAAGTGACATTATTTTATTTTGAATAGTTCAAAATGTCGGAAATCATTCCACTATGAACATTCTATACAATTTTATCTCACTAATACCCATATAATACAAGTAAAACTAGCATATTAAACTTTGTATTCAGTCAAAAAACACATTTTATGTTATGTAACCGGGAAAATAATAGTTTTAGTTCTCTCTAAAGCAATTTCAAACCTCCACAAGGATACTAACTAGACTACAGGATTCCGTAACCGTTCTTTGGGGCATCCTGGACTTCAATGGGCCTAAAACCACGAAGTTCAAGAGCAAAGTATAAAATTGTACTGAATTTAAAAATGACTAAGAATAGAGTATTCAAACAAAAATTAGTGAAGTGAAAATTTTCATTAAAGAAAAGTAAGAACACTTTGGTGCATGCTAATAGGGAAGGAAGAGTATTTTGAGAGGAAAATGGTAAATATTACTTTGTATTCAGTCAAAAAAACACATTTCTAATGTCACTAAATCATCAGAAGCTCAAATAGAGTTTTTCAATACATTTCAACACAGAAGCTCAAATAGAGTATAATTAGCAGTAACATATCAGTCTCAGTGATGACAGCATAATCATAAGCTTTCATTTAAAAATCCTTAAACTCCTCCTAATAAACTTGGGCCTTGGTGTGGCTAGGTTTTCCAACTATTGATTGTGTATTTGCTAGCTTGCCTTGAAGGTAAATAACCCAGTCAAAGATTATTCATTGTCCTAGCAGGAAATGTCTAGACCATCTTTACCCAGGTTGAAGTACATATGTCCTGTGTTTTTCTCTTTCGCATGTCTATTTAACAACCTACCACAATTCGGATGAGTCAAAGCCATAACATATCTCTAAAAAAGCCAACTATTTCTGTATTTGACAGAATAATATGGCTCCTATCCTTAACACAATATTTTGACCTGTCGTTGCTTTCCAAGAAATGTGTTATCTCATCAACTTATGAAATACACTTTGTTATAGCCTCATTTGGAGGATTTCATCCTATTATAAACACAATGAAACAGCTGCCCCTATTAACCTACATATAGATTATAGAACCTGCACATTGCATTCATAATGCCTCTTAATGCAACTTTAATTGTGCCTTTCTTGGTCAACTTCATAATAGAATATAAAAGCAAGGTAGTTTTATATATTGGGTGAAGATGTGGCCCTTAGGTCTAACTCAACCCAAAAGAATACCAATGATATAAAATTCCACTATGTAAGGTCTATGAGTAGTCTCATAATAGACTGAATAAAGTATCAATACGCATTCATACCTAGTTCACGAGGGAAGAACTGTCCAAGACCATATAAGAGGGCTACAACTCATTCCCTCAACCAATATGGGACATTCCCTCACACACTAAGGACTCAAATGAAGTCTAGATTACAGAGACCCAACATTGAGAAACAACAACATGGATCAACAAGTTTGGCTTAGATACCATGTGAAGATATGGCTGTTGAGCCTAGCTCAATCCCAAAAGATATCTCATGAGAAGAGAATTGCTCAAAAGCTAGTGCAGCCTTGGATCTTCTAGAACAAATTCAAAGTAAAAGTGATACAATTGAAAGACATGGATGAAGATGTCACACAATATCCATCACATGCCAAGCAGTTACCCCTCTCCCACCCACCCACATACCACCACCATCACTCACATACATGTGCATCAAAATGACCAAAAAGCAACAAATTATATCAACGAGTTGAACTCTCGACTCGAACTGAAGAAATAAGATATTCTATAAAATAAATAAGGCATATATATACGAGTTGTCTGAAATAACTACTACTGAATACATAATGATATGAAGTATCAATCTCCAGGAAGAAACTAATGTACCTGCCATACTGATTGCTGAGCACATGGATCCACATCCTTTTTCAAAAGCATTTCATCTCGCAGCAGCAGAACCTGCTTCCAAACCACTTCAGTCCCATAATCCTTCCACTTAGACCTTTCTGGCAAAGTACCAATGGCAAGATCACAAGGATTTTTTGCAACTTCACTTACCCACTTCACCATATCCAAGTAAGATTCTCGCTTCCTCTTCCTACTAATGCAATCTTCCTCAACCATAGTGGACTTCGTTAACGACTCATCTGTTCCATTTCCATGCAGAACACTAACACTTTCCCTTCCCTTGACAGACTTCAAATGTTCTTTGTCATAGACAACACTCCTAGTTTCATCAATATCCTTTACAGTAATCACATTGCTGTCCAAATTACTTTGACCATCAAATTTCTCATTACTTTCATTCAACCCATCAAAATCCCGAGCCTCATCACCATCTGTAGTATCAACACCTTTCTTCCTCAATTTACATTTCCCATTTTCACCATCTTTAGCTTTTTCATCCGAAATCTTCATTAGAACCTTCTTCAGATCCAACTCAACATCCATAGGAACTCCATCCCCACCTGAACCCAAATCACATTTACTCACCTTACTCTTAACACTACTACCATCAATTTCCCTAACTCTCAACATCCATTTCTCTAATACACCCAAATACTTAACATAAACCAATTTCAAAGCCATCCCATAACTCGAATCGAACCCACAATCCATACCCACTAAACCCCACAACCCATTTTCAGAAACTCTTGGATACCCACCATTTTTCCTCACAACCAAGTAAAGCTTGAACAAATCCACTGGTTTCCCATCACCCAACATCGGAGGTAATGGCCTATAACACAAACTCCCAGCAACTTCTTCCAAGCATAGAGTAAAAACTTCTATGAACAACAGTTTCGCACTATCGTAATCTACTTCATTTTTCACAAGAGTTTTTGGGTTTTCGGGTTTTCTGAAGCTCGTTAGATTTGACCCATCAACTCTTTTCGACCATCCTGCCATTGATTACCAATTTCAGAATGAAAAAAAATGCAGAATCAATATAAACAAAAATACTACCAAAAAACAGAGAATTTCCAACACGTAGTAAGCATTTCCATTCTTTCCAACAAGTGTACCAGTTAGAGAAAAAACTTAGGCGGAAAGATACGGATCTAGCAAGGGATTTTAGCTGTAAATTTTTGGGAAATTCTAGTAATACTCGCCTGCCTTCCTCCCTTCTTCAGGGAGAAGGAAGAACTAATTTTTTCCCCCTTTTTTCTATGCCAATTTTAGAAATGAAACAGTAGCTTTTATTGAAAAATGAAAAAATAACATTTTTCAAGAATTTGTGAGCAAAAAGAGAAAAAACTTACTAGTAAACTTTCTAAGCCACTTTTTTTTTTTAACTTTTTTTTTTAATGAAAACCCACAATCGCTATTTTTAGGGTGCGCACAGGGTAAAATTTCCGCTCCGCAATAGGAGCAAATCACATAAGAAAGGTAATCCGCACTAGGCAAGCCCGATTCGACGAGCTCGACCCAAAAGACAAATCCCTTGCCAGCGCAGAATTTCGAACTTGAGACCTCCAACATGAAATTCTCATGCCCAAACCACTAGCTACCCCGAAGGGTCTAAGCCACTTTTAATTTAATCAAACACATAAATGAAGCTTATTTTTAAATTTGTACTTGGAATTGGTGGTATTATGAAATAATAATAATAATAATAATAATATAGTACTCCATGTAATCATAATTAAGTAATCTAGTTGATTATCTTATTAAAAATAGTTGTCATATATTAGTTACCCATGTTACTAAATTTTTTTTTTAAAAAAATATTAATTAATTATTTTTTTTATATTACTCTTGCAATTAATATTTTTTAAAAGTGTTTACATTTATTTGTAAAATTTTCAAGAAGTTTTTTAAAGAGTAAATTAATAAAATCATATTCTTATTTATGATTTCTTAATAAGCGTATAAAAAATAATCAACTAATATGGAATGAAAACAGTAAATGACACACTTTAAAAAAAAAATGAGAGATGCTAAACAACCATCAAATTTTGGCCAGAATTTGACCAGAAATCTGAAAAGACTATTATAACTTTTTTCCTTCAAAATAAAATTAAATTTTGCTCTTTTCTAGTAAATTGTATATAGTATTTATTAGGAATAAGGGTCTGAAAAATACTTCAACTTTGGTCGGATTTGTTGTTGCGATACTAAACTTTCATAAGGACCTATTACCTCCCTAGACAATTTAATACCGTATTTTTTACCCCTGAACTATTTAATAGTGTATTTTAAAGCTATATATGTGCCCACGTGGACACATTACTATTTATAATTTTGTATTATTTTTTATGTCCACGTGGGCTAATATATATGTTTAAAATACGGTATTAAATAGTCTAGGGAGTTAATAGGTCCTCATGAAAGCTTAGTATCGCAATAGCAAATCCGACCAAAGTTAGGATATTTTTCAGACCCTTGTCCCTATTTATTGTGTTGATAAGATTAATTTTTTGCGTTCCACCTGTCAAAATATTTAACAATTTTGTTTCTTCTTCAATTCATTTTTCTTCTCTTCGTCATTTTACTTCTTTTTTCTTACCTTTTTTTAAAATTCTCCAGACTCTTTTTATAAAAAAATAAAATAAAATAAAATTGTGGAGTAAATTAAAAAAGAAACTAACAGAAATAAATATCTACTTTAGATCTCCAATAAAGCAATTCTATAAGATCACAAAAAAACACTATTTATGAAATTTAATTTCACATTTTCTGTATATAAATAATTAATACATTAAAATTTTTTATATTATAATTCAATTTTAAATACTATTTAGATTTTAAAATAAAACACTTACGCATTATGTACTGTGAAAATTCTATACTTACACTTTCAATGTAATTTATCTATAAATAAATATATTAAAATAAAATTATTAAACAATAAATTAAATTATAAAAAATGTGAAGTTATCCTCACAAAATTTTAAATGAAAATAAATTTTTCATTCATGCATTTGATTTAAAAATAATTAATATTCTTTAAAAAATGTTAAGTGACACCAATTATCTAATAAAATATATCAATTGTTAGTAGTAACTTTCTTTTAGTTTAAATACGTACATTATTTATATATAAAAAAAAAATGTAACATTTATTATACGTAATCTCTTTTTATTTATTTATTTTGCCTTAAAATTATTTATATATAATTTAGATAGAGTTTCATTTAGGTAGAACATTCAATCTATACAATGTTTAGATTTTTTAGGAAATTAGAAATAACATTATTGAAGGATGAAACTTGTATGATTTGTATAATATAGAAGATGTGAATGTTTGATTTCAAAATACAGAGGGTGCTAAAAAAATATAGAGAGAGAGGGGTCTATCTTTAACTGAATATAGTATAAAAATGTTTAGTGTAATTAATTAGGATTGATACTTATAAGATATATAATTTTATGATTTCTATATTATATTGATCTCTATCATGTATAAAGTGTTTTGACTTTTAATTTTTTTTATTGTATATTTTCAAAATTATTTTTTTTTAAGAAAATAATTCATAATTTAAATTTTTAAACACAATAATTCATAAAATTATTTAACTAGAGCTCATAATAATAACAAATATCAGTAATAATTCATAAGTTATCAAGTTGGCATAATATAGAGGCGCAAGACTACAACATTAATGCTAAGCACTCTCTTAGATTGTTGTTAACTAGGGATATCACTTAGTTATTTAAATATGTGATTTAATTTTTTAAAACATAATAATTAACAAATATGCAAACCTACAACATTAATGTGTAACTATCTTGGGTTGTCGTTAAATAGGATCGACACTTATGAACCATATGATTTTTATTATTTCTATAATGTGTCTATATCTATCAATTACTTACGTTATATTTTTAAAAAATTATTTAAAATGTATTTTAAATTTATTTATATAATAAATACAACAAAATTACTTAATTTTAAAATTCTTAATCAGTTTTAAAAAAAATTCTAATTTGAGGAAAAAATAATAATAATATTGTGACTACAACTATGCATACTTAATATTTTAACATATAATTTAATTACAACTATATATATATATAAAACAAAAAATAATACTAATAAAGAAAAAAATATATGTGACGAAACTTTGATCTAGTTCATGCTTAACAAATTTGTGTTGTCATTATCATTGGAGAATTATGAAAATGTTTTTCTTTCATTTTTTGTATAAAAGTTTATTTTGAAATCATAAAGAACTTTCTATATCTTTTCCGTGTTATTATAATTTTTCAATAAAACTCTATCAACATTTTAATCTAAATCATATTTGTATATGTCTCTAGTACTAAAATAAATAAATAAAATATTAATTTTAATGAGTCTTTATCCATGTATGATGTGATTCATATACGGTCAAGAATATAAAGATAATCACATAATAGAGGAAACATGATGGTAATTTCAGTTTTCTTCATATTTCACTCACATACATTCTAAGTATAATCAGATAAAATATTTTTTTATTATTTAACTTTTTTCTAGAAAATCGGTGTGTAACAACAACTCCTTTAAATAAGTAGGAGTAATTGTTTTGTCAATTCAGTTAATTTCAGATTTTTAATTTTGAGTATTATAGATATAAATTTTTAATATTTAAATTTATATATAATTTATCTTTTCACGATTAGAAATTATAAACTAAAATAGATAATCTACACTTTACTCTTTTTTTTTTTTTTTATCATTTAAGAAATAAGAAATGAAAAATCAATAAACAAATAACTAAAAAGATGAAATTTTGAAAGAAAAAGAGAAGAAGACACAAATGAAGTAAACAAATATTACTGTCACATTTTTAATTTTTCTTTTGTAAAACAATTTTCTTTTTAGATCTTGAAAATTTCAAGAGAAAAGAGTGGGTGAGACTTATATTTTTTTGGTGGATTTGTGGTTCCTTTTTCATGTTTAACTGTGAAATTATTAGTAATTAATCTCATTAATCATTTTCAATGTACTGGAAATATAATTGAAGAATATATTCAATATTTAAGTTAAAGGGCAAAAATGTCCAAAAATAAACTATTCCTTCCATCCAACAATAATTGTCCACTATATTAAAAATAGTTGTCCAACAACACTTGTTCAATTTAAAAAATCAAGAGATAATTTATTTTTTTTGTGTCTATTTTACCCTTGCTATTAAATGTTATTTATCATCTACTCCCTCCGTCCCATATTATATGTCATCCCTTTCTATAAATAGTTGGTCCATAATACTTGTCATTTCATAAAATCAATGTATAAATTACCATATTATTTCTTTTTTACCCTTGTGAGTTATTAGCCTTGAAAATATACATTTGATCAACTTAGAAAAGTTAAGTAAATGTTTCATGTTCATTGGTTAAATTAATTAATCAAAATAAATTAATTCATATTTATTGATTGAAAATTTGAGTTCCAAAAAAATTATATAAGGGTAGAAGGGTAAAATTACATCATTTCTTAATGCAAGTGCAAAGTAAAAAAGTGACATATAAAATGGGACGGAGGGAGTAACACATTTCTCAAACATTATATAATAAAGTCAAAGGAAAATATAGTAATATTACCCCTGTTATTTATTATTTTTTTAGGTGTATGTCAAGTTAATAGTGGACAATTATTGTTGGATGGAGTGAGTAGTTTGTAGTGTGTACACGTCTTTTTACCATTCTGGTCAAATTATGGCTAAATTTTTATGGCCAAAAGAATTTTCCCTTTAAGAATATACTCTCTCCGTTCCTTTTTGTATGTCATAAAATCAACGCATAAATTAGCATATTGTTCCTTTTTTACCCTTGTGAGTTAATAGCATTGAAAATATGCATTTGACCAACTTAGAAAAGCTAAGTAAATAATTCATGTTCGTTGGTTAAATTAATTAATCAAAATAAATTAATTCATATTCATTGATTGAAAACTTGAGTTTCCAAAAAAATAAATAAGGATAGAAGGGTAAAGTTATATCATTTTTTAATGCAAGTGCAAAGTAAAAATGTGACATATAAAAAGGAACGGAGGGAGTACTAGTAGTCTCCTAGAAAATGTAAAGTAGTTAAGAACTTTATTAAATGAACAATAAAATGGAAAAAATGTTTCAACAATCTTCTTAAACTTTGAACAATTCATTTATTTTGAAATATTCCCAACAATTCACTTAATATAGTCATAGATTTCTAAAATATTTTTGACAAATTATTTTTCGGGAAGTTGCACCATTTGTTGACCATAGTTTTTGAAAAAAATATTTGAATTTTTAAAGAAATATGATTATATCCGTAAGTTTTGAAAACTGTTAAAAATATCCTTAAGTTTATATTACACCCTCCGTTCCTATTTATATGTCACAATTTTGGATTTCATGTGCATTAAGAAACTAAGTAAGTTTACTATTCTACCCTTATTTAATTTTTTGGAACTCAAGTTTTCAATCAATGAATATTGTCACGACCCGAGCCTACACCCTGGGCATGACCGACACTCGAGAATCATTGTTGGTCCCTAAGCGAACCCTCATCCTGGCTGACTACAAGCGAAAGACTAACTCAAAGCTTAAAAACTGAATAAAATTCATGACACTTACAAATCTTTAACTCAAATGAATAACTCTGAATAAAAATAGAATATTCAACTAGCCAACAATAGGCAACTCAAGTCTTTAATACATTTAATAAGATAAATGAAACAAACTTCTGAAACTCTATTATCTATCTATGAAGCCTCTAACTAACAAAGATGAAAGTCGGGACAAGACCCACGGCATCCTAACAACTGATATAACTGAAAAGTAAATGAAATCCTCCGAAAGCAAGGAGGCTCACCATAGCTAACTCGAACTCCATGTGGTATCAACGAAGCTCTTGTTGATGATCCCGAATACCTGAATCTGCATCATGAAAAAATGCAGGCCAAATGGCTCTGTACATGGAATGTACAAGTATGTAAGGGGAATTCTAAAGCATAACATAAGATTGAAACTTGATAAAAAAGAAACATACTTGCCTCTTCTCAAACTTACTCAACTCAAGGGATACTCAAAACTACTCAAACTTACTCAACTCAGAAGTACTCAATGATAGGATACTCAACTCAGTAATAAGGTTCTCAACTCAATGAAACTCAATAATAAGGTACTCGACACAATGAAGCATAAATCAACTCAAGATACTCAACTCGAGATACTCAACTCGAAAGTATTCAACTCAAGATACTCAACTCGAAAGACTCAACCCATGATGCTCAAGAATAAAACAATAGTAAAAGATGCAATATATATGGAAAGCTGTAAAACTGTAGATAGCAACTCAATGTATTGAAAAATACAATAATACTCAAGTGTATATAAAAATACAATATAACTCTGTGGAAGTTTCTCTAACCAACAACCACCACTATGAGCCTAAGTGATGATACAACGTCTTGCCCACACTGCTAGAACTGTCATATACTTTGTCGTCATATAGAACGTCTTAACTAAGTGGATCCACTAGTCTATGCTAAAAAGCACTAAGGAATCATTTAAATAGTTTGATCCTTTCTACCCATGATAGATACATGGTTTATGGAAACTTGAGTTATTATGAACTCGTGTTCCCATATCGGTGGTCAATACTACTCCCAAAATATACTCATATGTTTTAAAAACAAAACTCTTTCTATGATTTGAGATAATTACCCAAAAATCTATCTCTTAGAAGAGATGGTACTCAAACTGCTCAAAACTCTTTTGGAAATCTCAGTTTCCTCTCATCTTAAATGTGAAAATATTTACCCTTGGGAATACTTAGTTCTCATATATCATTTTAAATAAAATGAACTCAACTCTACTCTTTCTCAAAAACATTTCAAAATCATATTATAATATGATCATTGATGACTCGGAAAGTCATACTGCATAAACATTGATGATATATTTGTCATACTAATCATGTTTTAGAAAACTCTTTTCTCAAAACTCATCTTTACTTTCTCAAAACTCAATTTAAGAACTCAAGTGTTGGCTTTGAAAAGCTTTTAAAATTTATAACTTAAATCATAGGGTTCATGCAGAATTATGAGCATGAACTACTCAACTCAAGGACTCAAAGATACTTCTCATCTCAAGAGTGTTCGACTTATAGGGTTCATGCGAAATTATGGGCATGAACAATTCAACTCAAGGGTCAAATTATCAATAAGGAACTCATGTATACGACTCTTCTACTTACTTACTCAAAACTTAACTTAAATCGATGATGGATCTCAAAGGATTCACAATTGAACTCAAAGGCTTCCTTGAACTCTACTCTTAACGTGAATTATGAATTCAAGAGTTATGATTCATGATATGAAGGATCTTGTGATGGTAAAGTAGACTCATGAATACATTCTTCTCATTCTCATACTCACTTGCTCGAGTCTTGAAACAAGTTACTAGAAGTTGTAGAAGACTCCTAAAAAAGACTCAAAGGGACTTTCTAAAAAATGTTCGAAAGAACTCTCAAACTTGACTCTAAACTCTACCTTGAATTGATTTATGAATTCAAGGTTGTGATTTGTGATAGGAAAGATCTCGTGATGTTTAGGAGTGTTTTTAGATAGTTAAACATGAGAAACGATTAAGAAATTACTGTCTGGAAGCAAGTCCACGACGCAGAGGTGCATTTTAATATTTGGTCGTGAAATAACTTTTGAGGCAGAGGGGTCCGTGACCACTCCACGACGCGAAGAAAAAATTATGTGAAAGGAGAGGTAGGTCCGTGACACGGAGCAAGGTGCCAGATTCGCTCGACTTTTTCCTTCTTCGTTTTCTAACCCCAATTCACCTAGATTTGACTTTTTTGCTCAATTTCTCTTTAGATTCAGATACCAATCTATGTACACAATAATCTACTCATAAATGACTCTACAATCAACACGATTTCCTCAAGAACTCAACAATCCCATCCTAACTCAAGAACGACAACCAATTTCAAGAACACAATTCAAAATCATCAAACTTTCAACTTTCTAGAACGAATTTCGCTGAAATAAACATGATTGGCATGTGGGTGAACAAACCCAACACTATAGAAGCTTACATACCTGAAAAATCATCTTCTTAAAGCAATTTGAAGGAAAAATCTTGAAAGATGAATCCTAGCCTTAGTGTTTCTTGAATTCCTTGAGTGTAGAATTTTTGGAGTGGATGAGAGGGTTTGATTTAAGAAAACTAATTTTTCTACTCGTTTAGGGTAATTTAGATGCCCTCCTAAGGGTTTTTAGGACCAAAATACCCTTTAAGAAATAAATAAAATGAGATGGGAGTTGAAATAATTTTTCACTAGGCAGTGAGGTCCGTATTGGCTCCATAACGCGGAGCCATCGCGGAGCTGCTGCCAGGTTGGAGTGTCGTTAGTAATTCATTTATAACTTTTTACTTAGAGCTCGAAATTTAGCAAACTCGGTGGAGTTGGAAAGAGGATTCGAAGACCTTTCATTATCTATCTTGTATCCCCACCTAACTCATCTTGTACTAAGAGCTATGGTCGTTTGAAGTTCACCCAAAACTTATACCTTAAGCATAACTTGCAAAATTTCAGATTTTGCTATTTCCAATTTAATTCTTTTTGGAACTAAAGGTTCTACATCTAGTGACCTTAACACTCAAGAAATTTAAATTCCTAGGTAAAAATACTACTCACAACGAAGGATGGTTCGAGTCTCAATTCGAAAATATTTCTGGGGTGTTACAAATATGAATTAATTTATTTTGATTAATTAATTTAACCAATGAAGATGAATCATTTACATAGCTTTTCTAAGTTGGTCAAATGTATGTTTTCAAGGCTAATAACTCAAAAGGGTAAAAAAGAAACAATATGATAATTTATACATTGATTTTATGAAATAACAAGTATTATGGACCAACTATTTATAAAAAGAGATGGCATATAAAAAGAAACGGAGAGAGTATCATTTTATAATAAACATGTTGAGTGATAAAAATTAAACTCATAGATTATAACTTGCAACATGCATATAAACAATTTTTATATTTACAGACATTTAACAAGCTCTATGAAACAATATCATTACATACTTGACAGTCCAATCACAACATTCACATTATAAATAGAAATATACTCCCTCTATTCCATATTAACTTAATTTTTGAACTTTTTTCATTGTTCAAAATAATTGAATTGTTCAAAGTTCAGGATGGATGTTTTCATATTTTTTCATATTTTCCCTTATCTTTAGGGTCTGTTTGGAAAGTCATCTGATAATTGAAATTGGTGTATTTACTAGGATAGTAATTATCAGTCTAGTAATTACACTAACCTAGTTTGTTTGTCATAGTGTAATACATTGTAATTACACATGTATTGTTTGGATGCACAATTCTATTAAATTTTAAAAATAAAAATTAATTATTTAAAATTTATATTAGACAAATAAGAAACTTTATAAATGATATTAAATTGAATATGTAATTTACTTGGCTTATCTGTTGACCAAGTAATTACATGGCCAACCAAACACGTCATACTATGTAATTACGCCAAATCCAATTATCACGTGGCTTTCCAAACAGACCCTAAATGAAGTTTGTTAATAAGTTGGGTAAACATTACGTATAATCCCACTATTTTTAAGGCATGTTTTCACATTTACGAGCTAACTTTTAGAAAGACGCGACTTTCTTGGATTTTCGTGTGTATTAGGCCAATGATCTGGCGCCCCAGGGCACCCGATTTTTTTTTCGCAAAAAACTTTATGAAGACATCAGTAATGAGTTGAGGAAACATTACATATAGTTCCCCCATTTTAAGAAATATTTTCGCATTTATGAGCCATATTTTAGGAACTACGCGATTTTATTAGTTTTTCGTGTGTTAGCCCATGGATCTGGCGCCTTGGGGCTCTTAAATTTTGAGAACCTCCGTAATGAGTTGGGGGAGCAATACATATAGTCTCACCATTTTAAGGCATATTTTCGCATTTACGAGCCAACTTTTAGAAATTACACGGCTCTCTTCCTTTTTTTGTGTGCATTACAAACGGTTGTATTTTCATAGACAAATCTTTTCATAAAAAAATCACATTTTAACACTTTTTCATAAAAGAACACAACTATTTTGAACATATATATATATAATTTGGTTGTTTCATACTAGTCATACCATATACTAGTAAAAGAGAAACTCAACGACCACAATATCAAATATATTCTAAGAATTTTGTAGGTCAAACACAATATAAGAATGTCGTTGAATCTCATATCTTGTGCTCCAAATTTAAATAGAACACTAAGTCTAATTTTATCTTTATCATAAGCAGAGAACCTCCACATTTTAATTATGATCTCAAAAATATTTTCAAATATTTTTTTTCCATACTATCAAAATGCCATTGGAAACAAAAAACCTCATTTGAAATATTATTCTACGAAAGAATTATAGTGCTTCAATTCCCTTTGACAATCTTTACACAATGTCAAAGTTCATTCCATAGATGCACCTATGTAGGCACAAAATCACAAACTTTGAGTCACTAGTCCTTTTTGTTTCTTGCAAAAATATGTCTTAGAAAATGGTGAGACTATACGCAATGCTTCCCCAACTCATTATGGAGGTCCTCATAAAAAAATTTCAGAATTTTTTTTGGGTGCTCCAAGGCGACAAATTCATGGGCTAATACACAAGAAAAACCAAGAAAGTCGGTTAATTCCTAAAAGTTGACACGTAAATGTGAAAATATGCCTTAAAATAGTGGGACCATACACAATGTTTCCTCAACTCATTACAGAGGTCCTCATAAAGTTTTTCATAAAAAAAATTTGGGTGTTCCAAGACGCAGATCCATGGACAAATGAAAAACCGAGAAAGTCTGCTAATTGCTAAAAGTTGGCTTGTAAATGCGAAAATATGACTTAAAATGGTGGAACAATCCGCAATGCTTCCCCAATTCATTACGAAAGTCCTGATAAATTTTTGCAGATAATTTTTTTTAGTGCTCCAAGGCGCTAGATCCATGGACTATTACACACGAAAAACCAAGAAAGTCGGCTAATTCCTAAAAGTTCCATCGTAAATGTAAAATATGCCTTAAAAATGGTGGGACTATACGCAATGCTTCCCCAACTCATTACAGAGGTCCTGATAAAGTTTTTTCAGAAATTTTTTTTGGGTGCTCCAAGACGCCAGATCCATGGGCTAATACACATGAAAAATCGAGAAAGTCAGCAAATTCCTAATAGCTGGCTCATAAATGCGAAAATATGCCTTAAAAATGAAAGGACTATACGTAACACTTCCCCAAGTCATTACGGATGTCCTCATTAAGGATTTTTTCATTAAAAAAAAATTGTGCTCCAACGAGCAAGATTTATACACACGAAAAGTCGAGAAAGTCGGCTAATTCGTAAAAGTTAGCTCATAAATGCGAAAATATGCTTTAAAAATGGTGGGAATGTACGCAATTCTTCGCCAACTCATTACGAAGGTCCTTATAAAGGTTTTTCAGAAAAAAAAATTGGGTTCTCCTAGGCGCTATGTACATGGCCTAATATACACGAAAAATTGAGCAAATCGATTAATTCCTAAAAGATGGATCGTAAATGCGAAAATATGCCTTAAAATAGTGGGACTATACGCAATGCTTCACCAACTAATTACGGAGGACCTCATAATATTTTTTAGAAAAAATGTTTTGGGTGGTCCAAGGCGTCGGATCCATGGGACACACGAAAAATCGAGAAAATCAACTAATTTCTAAAAGTTGGCTCAAAAATGCAAAAATATGCCTTAAAAATGGTGGGAGTATACACAACGCTTCCCCAACTCATTACGAAGGTCCTCATTTTTTTTTTCAGAAAATTTTTTTTTGGTGCTCCACGGCGCCAGATCCATGTGCTAATATACACGAAAAATCAAGAAAGTTGGCTAATTCCTAAAGTTGGCTTGTAAATGCGAAAATATACCTTTAAAATAGTGGGACTATAGGAAATGTTTTCCCAACACATTACAGAAGTTCTCATAAAGTTTTTTCAAAATTTTTTTTAGGGTGCTCCAAGGCGTCAGATTCATGGGTATTACACACGAAAAATAGAGAAAATCGGCTAGTTCCTAAAAGTTGTCTCGTAAATGTGAAAATATCCTTTAAAAATTGTGGGACTATACGCAATGTTTCCCAACTCATTATGGAGGTTCTCATAAAAAAATTTGAGAATTTTTTTTTGGGTGCTCCAAGGTGCCAGATCCATGGGCTAATTCACACCAAAATCTGAGAAAGTCAACTAATTTCTAAACGTTGGTGAAAATATGCCTTAAAAATGGTGGGACTATATGCAATGCTTCCCCAACTCATTACGGAGGTCCTCATAAAAAAAATTTAGAATTATTTTTTGGATGCTCAAAGGCGCTAGATCAATGGGCCATTAACACACTAAAAACCAAGAAAGTCAGCTAATTCCTGAAAGTTGACTCGTAAGTGATAAAACATGTCTTAAAATGGTGGGACTATACACAATGCTTCGCCAACTTATTACGGAGGTACTCAAAGGTCTGTTAACAAGCTATTTTTATACATATTTTTTCATATTTGTTTAAAACAAAATATAGATGATGTTTTTATGTAACTTTTAGTTTAGAATTTGAAAACTTAAGTTTCGAAAAAGACTTGTATGTATGTTATGATTTCTTCTGTTTAGATTATACGCTTGAACAGAATATTGAAAATAAAATTGATTCTAATAAAAAGATATGTTTTGATTATTTTAATATTCGAGTATTAGAAGAAAAAAAATAGATCATGAATTTGGTGGACATTTGGCCATATATAATTAGAAAAAAATATTTTTCACTTTACTAGAAATTTTTAAAATTGGTGTTGTGTTTTGTTATATTTTCCACAAATGAGACAAAATAACATTTTATTTGAAATTCTAAACATGAAGGTAGTTGCAAAGTTTTTCAAATTCAGATTTCAACTTCAAGTTTAATTTGAAATTATCATGGTCAGAATTATTTTTTAAATAAAATAAAAATTCTTTCAGAAAGAAGACGGGTGACGTAGTTCATTTACTCCACATGAAGCACGGATAAATTCACTAATTAAATGATGAAAAAGAAAATATAATCTCTAAATTAGAGAACAACATCCCAAACAAATTTGATTGAGAACGTCATGTATCACCCATGACATCAAGTCTTATTGGAGGGCCTATTTATAGTGACACAAGAATAATTGTTTCATGGATATTTTGTTTAAATTAAGAGAGAAGTATTGAAAATATTCTCAAATTTGATGCGGATTATTACCTTTAATAGTTCCACCCCTACACACGAGCTCCAAATATTCATAAATTGAAAGAAATGCATTGATCATAGCATTGGCCAATTTGGCACACATTGTATTAGGAATGGAAAAAATGGTTTAATTGCAAAATTACACTTTTTATACATGGTTACCATTATTTTTAATAAATATATGGTAGATATTGAGCTCCTTCAATTTCTTTATATGTTTACTTCTTCATATTTTGAATCCTCTTGATGAAAATTCTAAATTCACCACTATTCATAAATAATATTAAATGAAGAAATTTTTACCTATAAATATAAAATAGTAATTATTTTAGTTTAGTTCAAACCATAAAATATATGGGATTCCAAAGGTGAAATTGGGAGAATTTTGGCCTAACTAGAAAAATGAAGAAAAAGAAGAAAGAAAAAGATTTGACTTAACAATGTAAGTCAAAATCAAACTTGATTACATCATAGAAATTATGAGCTTATGGGTTATTTTCGTTTTATAATTTTTTTCGAGTTTTGACTAATTTAACATGAATTGACTTTTGCTAATTTGTCATTGATTTATGCCTAATTCATTTGCATTTAATAGAGGTCTAAATCTGAATTATTCAAATTTTAACTTATAAAGTATGTTTTTTTGTTAAGATTTCGCCACTTATTCAATTCGATTCGATCAGATCCATGCGGAAGTCTTAAAAGCATTCAAACTTCAATCAACTCACATTTGCTAATCATTAAATTTTTGTATTTAAATGCCATAAAGAAACGACTTCCTGCACAAACCTGTAAGTTGATTTCTTCTCCACCATCTTTTACCACTATTTATTTTCTTTTAAAAAATAACATAACATCAAATCTTGTACCATTTTAAAATTTTATGTATTTAATATAATATATAATTATTATATTTGTAACACCCTGTATCAAAAAATAGACCAGATTGCAGATTTTTGGTGTTGCAGGAGGCACTCACGGGCACCATCCACGGACCGTAGGAGGACCCACGGTCCGTCCTGCAGGTCTGTGGTTCGTGTCAGCAACCTCCACCAGAACTCAGCTAGAAATCGGCCAAGTGTTGACCCACGGCAGGACCTACGGTTCGTAAGTCAAGTCACGGACCGCGGTTCGTGTTCGTGGATCGACGCCCCTAAAGCCCATCTTCAATCCTGATTGACAGTTCACCAGCACAGACCGTCATTCGATGCACGGTTCGTAGGTCTGACCTTAGGTTAGAGTTAGCAACAAGTTCGATGAAAATTATCGAGTGGGTCAACTTCAGATGGTCATAACTTTTATCACAAAAGGAATTATGTGTCCCATTACCTATGATATGATAGAAAATTTAATCCTCTTTCCAACGCCACCGAGTTTGCTAAAATCTGACCTCTGAGTAAAATGTTATGCTCGTTTTAATAAAGCCTTGTTGGGCAGACTCGTTCGATGACTCCAATTGATGGACCGTCGATTGACCTACGGCCTGTCAGTCTCGTCCGTCGGTCACTCCGACATCAGTTAAGTCAGGGGTCTTTTGGTCTTTTCCTATTTCGTTTAACCCCTAAGGTACGTCGTTTTGACCCTAAATCATGAGGTTTTAGTCAGTTTAAGCCTAGAAACATAACTAGAACTTATCCAAGTGAAATCATTAATCAAAACTTAGAAAATTAGAAGCAAGAGAGGAGAAAAAGGTCAAGAACCCTAGTTCAAGAACGCAACAAGGTTCCATCAGTTCAAGCCCCAAAATCGAAAGATTTCTCCGTGGAATTCGTCACCAGGTATGTGGGATTTCACTAGTGGGTTCCTTTCGCCATTTAGGTCCCTAAAATTTAGCCAGATTCTTGATTCCATGATTATGAACAGACCTAGGGTTTCTAGAATTTCAACAGATCATCGTGAATTAGTTATTTAAATGTTCCAAATCAGATTATCATGTTATTACTCAGTTTATTGCATGAATTTCAGAACCGTAGCTATGTATTTCTTTAGTTCTTGAATCACACATGCTATGTCAGATATCTCAGTTATTTAATTATACATGCCTCAGTTATTAATGCTTTATTATCAGATTAATTGTTACATTCTCAGTTTGCATGTTCAGTTTTGAGCTATCCAGTATTTTACAGAAATTCAGTCATAACCAGTTAACCACTTAATTCATTAGGAGTAATATAATACCGAGTTGGACTAGAGTTCAGCGTACCCATATAGTCCTAGAACTACGAGCCACGTAGGTGTAAGTCCCCTCTGTGGGCAACATCAGTTTAGTGATCACGCCAGCATGCCTCTATACCTCTGGCAGGGTATATTGGGTCCTCTCGATGAGGCGTATACATCGGACTCCACATTTAGCTCATGTGGTTTTATTGTCGGTTATTAGTAGCTCCCACAGTTCAGTCAGATTCTATTGCATTGACCACATTTACAGTTCACTCAATATTCAGTCAGCATGTTATAAATTGGTCATTGCATTCTGTTAGCTCAGTATTCAGTATCTATATCATATTCAGATTATTTCATTGCTTTATTGATTGTCCACTTATATGTTCTTTCAGTTTTACTCTATCTTGCATGCTTAGTACCTTTCAAGTACTGATGCATACGTGCGCTATATCTTCTCGTGATGTAGGTTCAGGTTCTCAGCATCCGGATCACACTTAGGTCGGTTCCCGATCTTCAGTTCAGCAGCATCAGTGGTGAATCCTCATTCTTCGAGGACTAGTGACATGTTTATCTTTATTGCTTTTAGTCTTTAGTTTTCAGTTTTGTTAGACCTAGTTGGGGCATGTCCCAACATTTCTAGTCAGTTTAGAGACTTATTTTCAGACATAGTTAGATTCAACTTAGTATTGAGTTAATATCTTCTTTGTATTAAACTCATCAGTTTTTCATATATCTCAGTTATGTATATGGGTATTCCCCATCTTTTCATGTTATTTATGATTTAACTTCCGCATCAGTTTATTTTCTTTAGTATGCTTATGATCATGCCATTAGGGTTAGCTTGGGATCACTTGTGGTCCTAGGTCCCGTGTCCGTGTCTCGGGGGCAGCTCGGGGCGTGACAAACTTGATATCAGAGCATTAGGTTTATGAGTCTTAGGATGTCTAAAAAGCTGCACTAAGTAGATTCCTTTTCATGGGTTTGAAGTGCACCACATCTAATGAGAGGGAGGATACGAGGTGTTTTAGGAAAACTTCACTTTCTTTGTTATTTTTATCGTGCGTTGGTATGATCTCTTTTCTAATTCGTCGTTATGTGCTTAAGATCATGCCTCTCCGTAGAGCTAACACTAGGAATGCAAATGCCAGGAATGCTAACACAATTCCTCTAGTCCCAGACCATGAGGTTAAGAATGAAGAGTTTCAGAATACGATCCAACTATTGGCTCAGAGTATGACCAACAAGAACAATTAGCAAGTTCCAGTTCCTACTAATAGAAATGGTGGATGAGTGGCAGCTAGAGTTTGAGATTTTTTTAAGTATGAATCCGCCTGAGTTTTAGGGTCACAAGTTGGTGAAGACTTACAAAATTTCATTGATGAGGCTAAAAAAATCTTTTGAGTGATGCAAGTGACTAGTAATGGTAGGGTTGAGTTGGCATCCTACCAGTTTACATATGTGGCTCAGATATGGTACACTCAGTGGAAATATTCAGAGGCTACTTTATATTTTATGACTCCTTTTATAACAGTAATCTTAGGTGTTAGTCCAGAAACTCTATTAGAACCCTTTCCAGTCTCTACTTCAGTCGGTGACCTAGTTATAGTTAGACGGGTATACAGAAATTGCCTTGTCACAGTCTCTCAGAAAGTCACCTCAGCAGATCTTGTAGAGTTAGAAATGGTAGACTTCGATGTCATTCTAGGCATGGATTGGTTACATTCTTGTTATGCCTCAGTCGATTGTAGGACTAGGATTGTTCGTTTTCAGTTTCCAGACGAACCAATCCTAGAATGGAAAGGTAGTAGCTTAGCGCCTATGGGTCGATTTATTTCTTACCTTAAGGCTAGAAAGATGATCTCTAAGGGTTATATCTATCATCTAGTTCGGGTTAAGGATTCTAGTTCCGAATCCCCAACTCTTGAGTCAGTTCCTGTAGTCAGTGAGTTTCCAGAAGTGTTTCCAAATGATCTTCCCGGAGTTCCTCCCGAAAGGGAAATCGACTTTGGAATTGATCTCCTTCCAGATACCCAACATATCTCTATTCCTCCTTACAGAATGGCTCCAGCTGAGCTTAAGAAATTGAAAGAGCAGTTGAAAGACCTTCTAGATAAGGGTTTCATCAGACCTAATATTTCATCATGGGGTGCACCAGTATGGTTCGTAAAGAAGAAAGATGGTTATCTAAGAATGTGCATTGACTATAGGTAGTTGAATAAGGTCACAATCAAGAATAAATATCCCATTTCCAGGATTAATGACTTGTTTGACCAACTTCAAGGTGCTAGTCATTTCTCAAAGATAGACCTCAGATTAGGTTATTATTAGGTTAAAGTCAGAGATAGTGACATTCCGAAGACAGCCTTCAGAACTCGGTATGGTCATTACAAATTTGTAGTTATGTCATTTGAACTAACCAGTGCTCCTGCAGCTTTCATGAATTTGATTAATAGAGTGTTCTAGCAGTACTTGGACTTGTTCGTTATCGTCTTTATTGATGATATCCTCATTTACTCTAGGAATGAGGAAGACCACGCAAGTCATTTGAGAGTTATTCTGCAAACTCTCAAAGATCGCTACTTATTTGCAAATTTTAACAAGTGCGAGTTTTGGTTACAATCAATTGCTTTCCTTGGGCATATTGTGTCTAGTGAAGGAATTCGAGTAGATTCCCAGAAGATAGAAGCAGTGAAACAATGGCCCAAACCTACCTCTGCTACAGATATCAGAAGTTTCTTAGGTCTAGCGGGCTATTACAGAAGGTTCGTGGAAGGATTTTCATCCATAGCCTCTCCGTTGACTAAGTTGACTCAGAAAAAAATCAAGTTTTAGTGGTCAGATGTTTCTGAGAAAAGCTTCACAGAATTGAAAACTAGGTTGACTCTACCAGAGGGTTCAGATGGTTATGTGATCTATTGAGATGCATCCAGGGTCGGCCTAGGTTGTGTGTTGATGCAGCTAGGTAAGGTTATAACTTATGCTTCCAGACAGCTGAAGGTGCACGAGAAGAATTATCCGACTCATGACCTCGAGCTTGCAGCATTGGTGTTTGCACTCAAGATTTGGAGACACTACTTCTATATTGTTCATGTAGATGTGTTCACAGACCATAAAAGCATGCAATATGTATTCACCCAGAAAGAGTTGAATCTTCGCCAGAGAAAGTGGCTTGAGTTCCTCAAAGATTATGATATGAGCGTGCATTACCATCCAGGTAAGGCAAATGTAGTAGCAGATGCTCTTAGCAGATTATCCATGGGTAGTGTAGCACATGTTGAGAAAGAAAGAAAGGAGCTAGCAAGGGATGTTCACAGACTTGCTTGCCTAGGAATTCGTCTTATGAGCATATCAGATGGTGGTGTAACGGTTCAAAATGGGGCAGAATCTTCTTTGGTAGTGAAAGTTAAGGAAAAACAAGACAACGATCGAATATTACTTAAACTCAAGGGTGCAGTCCACCAACAGAGAGTTGAGGTTTTCTCCCAAGGGGGAGATGGTGTGCTTCGCTACCAGGGTTGATTATGTGTTCCTTAGGGGATGAGTAGGTGAAGTAGCCTTGATTGGGCTAGATTTGGTTTATGAAGCTATGGAGAAAGTGCAAATTATTAGAGATAGACTTGAGACTGCTCAGAGTTGCCAAAAGTCTTATACAAATGTGAGAAGAAGGGAACTAGAGTTCCAAGTTGATGATTGGATTTTCCTGAAAGTGTCACCTATGAACGGGGTGCTGAGATTTGGCAAGAAAAGGAAGCTCAGTCTCAGATATGTAGGCCCTTACCGGATCTTGAAAAAGATTGGTAAAGTGGCTTATGAGTTAGAGTTGCCAACAGACTTAGCAGCAGTGCATCCAGTCTTTCACATTTCTCTTTTGAAGAAGTGTGTGGGTGATCCAGCATCTATAGTGCCATTAGAGAGTGTGGCCGTGAAAGATAGTCTCTCGTATGAGGATATACCAGTAGAGATTCTCGATCGTCAGGTTAGAAGGTTGAGAAATAAAGAAGTCGCTTCAGTCAAGGTTTTGTGGAGGAATCAGTCCGTAGAGGGAGCTACTTGGGAAGCAGAAGCAGCCATGAAGTCCAAGTATCCTCACCTCTTTCCTTTCGATTCCACTCCAGCTTGAGGTAATAGTTCCTCTTCAGTTTTTCAGCCATTCATGGGTAAATTCAGTCTTAGAATCATGTTCCTTCAGTTTGTACTTGCATTTTTAGCGTATTTCTTGGAACTCAGTTCAGTCAGAAATTTAGTTCTCAGTGTTTAGTGGTAGGGATTACAGCCATTTCCCTCAATTTCAGCTAATTTAGTCTTCATTCGAGGACGAATGGTCCCAAGGGGGGGAAATAATGTAACACCTCATATCCAAAAATAGACCAGATTACAGATTTCTGGTGTTGCAGGTGGCACTTACGGGCACCATCCATGGACCGTAGGAGGACCCACGGTCCGTCCTGCAGGTCCGTGGTTCGTGTCAGCAACCTCCCCCAGAACTCAGCCAGAAATCGGCCAAGTGTTGACCCACGGTCGGACCTACGGTCCGTAAGTCAGGTCACAGATCGTGGTTCGTGTCCGTGGATCAACACCCCTAAAGCCTAACTTCAGTCTTGATTGACGGTTGACCAACACAGACCGTAGGTTAGAGTCAGCAGAAAGTTTGATGAAAATTATCGAGTGGGTCAACTTCAGATGGTCATAACTTTTAGCACAAAAGGAATTATGTGTCCCATTACCTATGATATGATAGATAATTTAATCCTCTTTTTAACTCCACCGAGATTGCTAAACTCCGACCTCCGAATAAAATGTTATGCTCATTTTAGTGAAGCCCTGTTGGGCAGACTCGACCGACGACTCCAATCGACAGACCGTCGATTGACCTACGGCCTGTCAGTCCCGTCCGTCGGTCACTCCGACAACAGTTAAGTCAGGGGTCTTTTGGTCTTTTCCTATTTCGTTTAACCACTAAGGTACGTCGTTTAGACCCTAAATCATGAGGTTTTAGTCAATTTAAGCCTAGAAACATAACTAGAACTTATCCAAGTCAAATCATTAATCAAAACTTAGAAAATTAGAAGCAAGAGAGGAGAAAAAAGGTCAAGAACCCTAGTTCAAGAACGCAACAAGGTTCCATCAATTCAAGCCCCAAAATTGAAAGAGTTCTCCGTGGAATTCGTCACCAGGTAAGTGGGATTTCACTAGTGGGTTCCTTTCGCCCATTAGGTCCCTAGAATTCAGTCAGATTCTTGATTCCATGATTATGAACAGACTTAGGGTTTCTAGAATTTCAATAGATCATCGTGAATTAGTTATTTAAATGTTCAAAATCAGATTATCATGTTATTGCTCAGTTTATTGCATGAATTTCAGAACCCTAGCTATGTATTTCTTTAGTTCTTGAATTACACATGCTAGGTCAAATATCTCAGTTATTCAATTATACATGCCTCAATTATTAATGCATCATTATTAAATTAATTGTTGCATTCTCAGTTTGCATGTTCAGTTTTGAGCTATCCAGTATTTTACAAAAATTTAGTCATAACGAGTTAACTACTTAATTCATTAGGAGTAACATAATACCGAGTTGGACTAGGGTTCAGCGTACCCATATAGTCCCAGAACTACGAGCCACATAGGTGTAAGTCCCCTCTGTGGGCAACATCAGTTTAGTGATCACGCCAGCATGCCTCTATACCTCTGGCAGGGTATATTGGGTCCTCTCGATGAGGCGTATACATCGGACTCCACATTTAGCTCATGTGGTTTTATTGTCGGTTATTAGTAGCTCTTACTGCTCAATCAGACTCTATTGCATTGACCACATTTACAGTTCATTCAATATTCAGTCAACATGTTATAAATTGGTCATTGCATTCAGTTAGCTCAGTATTCAGTATCTATATCATGTTCAGATTATTTCATTGCTTTATTACTTGTTCAGTTATATGTTCTTTCAGCTTTACTCTATCTTGCATGCTTAGTACCTTTCAAGTATTGACGCATACGTGCGCTACATCTTCTCGTGATGTAGGTTCAGGTTCTCAGCATCCAGATCACGCTTAGGTCGATTCCCGATCTTTAGTTCAGCAGCATCAGTGGTGAGTCCTCATTCTTCGAGGACTAGTGACATGTTTATCTTTATCGTTTTTAGTCTTTAGTTTTCAGTTTTGCTAGACCTAGTTGGGGCATGTCCCAACATTTCTAGTCAGTTTAGAGGCTTATTTTCAAACATAGTTAGATTCAGCTTAGTATTGAGTTAATATCTTCTTCAGTTTTTCATATGTCTCAGTTATAGTATATGGGTATTCCCCATCTTTTCATGTTATTTATGATTTAACTTCCGCATCAATTTATTTTCTATAGTATGCTCATGATCATGCCAGCAGGGTTAGCTTAGGATCACTTGTGGTCCTAGTCTCGTGTCCGCGTCTCGGGGGCAGCTCGGGGTGTGACAATATTATTTTAATTATCTTTTGCGGGAAGATATTAGTTAGGTTGTTGTTGCATTGTTTAAATTTAATACTTAAATAATTCTCAATTCAATGTATCCTGGCTTGTCTATATCACATTCCTTGTGTGCAAGTTTTCTTATTGTTAGCTTTGCTGGTTTATCTTTTACCACTCAATGGATGCTTCCTTATCTTCTTTTTGTTAGATTTGCCGGTTTATTCTCATTTGTTGCACTAAGAAAGATGATGATAATGAAAAGTTAATAACTTTGATAGTCACTCAACTATCAATTCTTTTCACAGAAAGTTACTCAACTTTCATTTTCAACTCAAAAGTCATTCAACTATGACTTATTTACACAGAAAGTCACTCAACCTATTTAATTGTTTTTTTCATTAAAACTTGTTGACATGACATTTTATTTTTTAACAAAAAATTTAAGAACCAAATATATATCCATTTAAACCATTTAATAACCCGCCCCATTTAACCCGCTCCACTAAAAATATAATATTAAACTTTTTATTTACCATTAATTTCCTAAATCACTCTCCGTTGTCTCCCCCATTCTTTCCCTCTACTTCTTCTTCTCTTTTCTTTTCTTATTTAATTTCTCAATTTCAACCTCTTCTTCATATATCAATGTGATATGAATAACAAATGGATAAAAATCATTTGCATCCCAACTTTTGCTTTAAAATCAAGCTAGCAATTATATGTTGTTCCGTTCTATCCTGAGAGTAATTAATTAATTCAAACCGTGGGTAATTGCGAGAGGATTAAATTCCTAAACACAATTTTTATAAGCCTCGAAACCTAGTCAATCTTACATTTATTCTGTTTCCAGATGCATTTTCTTAAGGAATTTAACATAATTGTTTTGTTATAATGGTGGATATATAGAGTGAATGACGATGTTGAAAAGTGAAAACTATCCGAATATCTTCTACCTACACGGCAAAATTATAATCAGAATAACATATATTGTGCATTAAATCCCCACGAAAAAAACAAATTCCAAAAGAACTAATATGTGAAGAAGAAGTTGAAATTGAGAAATTAAAAAAGAAAAGAGAAGAAGAAGTAGAGGGAAAGAATGGGGAGACCAGGGAGAATGATTTATGGAATTAATGGTAAAATAAAAAGTTCAATATTATATTTGTAGCGGGTCGGGTTAAATGGATATATATTTGGTTTTTAAAATTTTGATTAAAAATTAAAATTTCATGTCAGCAAATTTTAATGAAAAACCAATTTAATAGATTGAATGACTTTATGTGCAAAAAAGTCATAATTGAGTGACTTTTGAATTAAAAATGAAAGTTGATTGACTTTCTGTGAAAAGAATTGATAAAAGTTATTAACTCTGATAGTGAAGTACGTATCCAAGTGGAACGACAAGTGCATATCTTATCAACTGTTTCCACACTCTTAAAGGATTGGAGCAAAGCGCAAAGAAACAAGTTGGTCCAAATCGTTTGGGTTCAGCTTTATATTTGGGGGTATTCAGTGGATATTTGCACGTGATGAAGGTTGTGGATTTGCTACATTTGGTTCCCAAACATATGCCAAAAGGTTATATTTTGATTTCTCATCCACCTATGTTGGAGTTGGTATATATGCTTTTCCCTTACATGGTCAACATATCATTGCTAACGGATGCTATAGTCTCGTGGGCTTTCATGTGGCCAACGATTGAAACAAAGAAAAATGACTGGTACTCTGCCCATTTATCTGCAACAACTTTTCATGGTATTTATCGCAATTGCCATGATGCTTGGTGATGGTCTTTTCCATGTTGGTGGCCTCACTGATTGGTCCCTCACCTCAAATTAATTACGGAAAAATTGCAATCCTTACATTCAGTTATTGGGTTGGTTTGGAGAATAGTGGAGTGATATATAGCTGGATGTGGTTTGATGATGAGCATACTAGACACAACTTCTGCCTTGTTACTTAACCCTTACATCCCCGCGTTCCATGTTCTTTAGCCAACTCGTTGGAACTGTCATAACCCCTCTTGTCTTCTGGATTTTCAACAGTGCATATCGATTAGGTGATCCAGAATGTTCATACCCTGCACCATATGCTCTCATGTATGGTGGAATTGCCCTACTTGGCGTCGAAGGTTTTGCAAGTCTACCCAAAAATTGCCTCAACCTCTCTATTTTCTTCTTTGTCGCTGCTATTCTCATCAACCTAGTGACTCAACTGCTGAAGGGTTTGAGACCAGGTATAGAATTTATCGATTCATTCTGAGTCCAATGTGCATGGCCATACCATTTTACCTTGGAGGCTACTATGCCATTGACATGTGTCAAGGCTCATTGATTCTATTTGGTTGACAAATGTATAACAAGCAGAAGGCTAAAGATTTTGGACCTGCAATGGCTTCTGGTCTAATATGTGGTGACTCATTGTGGGGAATTTCAGCATCTATTCTTGCTCTACCTGTTGTCAAAGCTCCATTTTGCTTGAAAGTTTAGTCACATACCACTTTAGCCCTTCCACTTAAGTTTCAGAGTCTTTTGATTGTCTTTAATAGTCAAAATTAGGTTATTTCAGCTCAACATGTTATTTTAAGATATCTGTACTTTGTTATTTAGTAGTGTTAAAACAAGTTATGTTTATATATATATATATATATCCTTGTTGTTTTCAAATTTATTGTGTATTTTAATAGCAACTTTGTTTCATTTCTATTGCACATCCAATGAAGTTGAACCTTTAAATCTTTAACATATACTTAGTTCACTACACAAAAAACAATCTTTAGCGGCAATAAATATACATATTAACAAAGAGTGATAAAGTCTTTACCGGCATTAGTTAAATGCTATTGGATCCAGTGTCGCTATAGGCTTTTTTACAAAGAGTGCTAAATGCCACTAAAAATACATTTTTAGTGACAATTAAGTTATTGTCATTAATTAATTGCCGCTAAAGATCATTTTTTATGTAGTATTGTACTTTTGTTCTCTAGGTGTCTATGAATAACTCACAATGTGAAAGAAAATAAGGCGCAAATGGAGTCAGATACAAACATATATATATATTGTCTCTGTTGACCGTTGAGATTTGAACATGAGATGTCATGGTGGTCAATCCACTTTATCGATCACTAATCCACACCCTTGGTTGCTAGTCGTCTTTCACCTCTTTTTTGCTATCATTTTCATGTAAATGTTGTGAGGTCCATGGCCTGTACCTAAAACAGAATTGTGATTTTTAAAAATTAATTTTCAAATTCTTTGTTTTATCATGATATGTTTAAGCATTTTGAAACTTGTATTATACTTGACTAATACACTAAGAATGACATACTAATTTTGAATTTGGTTTGGTTTGAATTTTGGATTGGAACGGTTCATTTAACGCAGTTTTGTAGGTACCGTTACGTATATTGAATTTGGGTCTTGATATCTTTAATATGAGATCAATGTTTTATTATAGATATTTCAAATAATTTTCATAGTTTGTTTGATTTACATACTAGTTGTATTTCACATTATAGTATAATGGTTGTTTATTGGAGAAGTAGTACATAGATGATTATGCACTGATTAATAATGAGATTTTTGTGTTTAAACAGTTTATTCCTACATTGTTAATGTAAGTAGATTCATTTCATATTCTATACTCTATGTAAAATGTGTTATGAATACAAGTTTTGATGCATATATTCTTTGCGTTTCAATTTTTTTGTCATATTTTAACTTGACACAAAACTTAAGGAAAAAAAAAGTGTGTGACAACGTGGCATTTTGTTTGTAATTTTGTACACTTTTTTGCCTTACGTGACATTCAAACATCTCTCACGCACCTCAATTGTGTGGAGTCATGGAGTGTGTCACGTAAGCCAAATGTGTATAAAATTACAAAAATAAAACAAATGAATCAACTGTTAGAATAATAGGACCTTAATTTAGTTAAAGTGTATGTCTAAAATTTCGATCATAATTTAAGACTGCTTGTGTATCAAAAGTAGTGTTAATTATTATTCCAAATATTCATGAATCAAATGACCCCTAACTATACTTTAAAATGAGAATTATGGCAAACAAAATGGTTGCCACAATTATTTTTTTTCTATATTAGTTATATGGAAGAGCATCGTATGTAGTCAAATCTTTACACACTTGTGTGGTGAAAATTTGAAGAGGACTCATCCAGTACAACAATAAAGAGAAGGCAAAAAGAAAAGCAAAGTCAATTTTCTTCACGGGCAACAACAATGGCAGCGTTCCAGTTCAAAAGTTCCCACATGATCAAGCAGGGACTCTCTAGAAAATTGAAAAGAGAATCACAATTTAGCCACCCAAAAAGGAAAAGACACCAAATATCCATTTACTCTTCTTCTTCTTCTTCTTCTTCTCTTCTTGTTGTTGGGCAAAAAAGGGGCTTTTTTGATTTAGAGTGTTATAGTTCAAGATTCTTCAACCCCTTTTCTTGTTTTGAGTTTTTCAGATGTCTCTTGATTCAAGTTCAGCTGATCATGGTGGGCACAGTAACATAAGAGGGGTTCCAACTCATGGGGGTCGCTATGTTCAGTATAATGTGCACGGCTCTCTGTTTGAAGTTTCAAGAAAATATGTTCCTCCTATTAGACCTATTGGTCGTGGAGCTAATGGAATGGTTTGGTAAGAAAATAATAAAAATTCCATCTTTTTATATGCATAGGTTTTAATGGCGTAACTGGTAAAGTTGTTGGGGTTCATGCCGTGTAAACAGTCTCTTGCAGAAATGCAGGCTGTGTGTATTTTTTGGACCCTGGGCATAGCGGGAGCTTAGTGCACCGGCTGTCCTGTTTTTAGGTTTAATATCTCTTTTTTCTCTCTTATTAGTTATACAGGTATGTGAATTTTTGTGTGTTTTACATAAATAGTGCTCTCTGATGAGGAGCAAAGCTTGACCCTGCATGGAGATTTGAGTTGTTTATCTTGAGGTTATGCTCTTTGTGATTGTTGTCTAAGGGTGTCCAAACTATTAAATTACTCCCTTTGTTTTGTTTTATATTTCAATGTGTCATTTTTATTATCTTAAAAAAAATGATATCAAAACTCTTCTAACTTTAAACTTCTCATTTTACGACATGGATATGTTTCTGTAGTCGTGGAAATGTCATGCTAAAGAATCTTTCTTTCTTCCTCAAACTCTGTCCCTAGTTGAACACGATTATATAAAGTGAAATTGAGGGAGTTTTATTTAGTAAAAACATGGAAGTTTTCAAAATATCGATAATTGAAGTTGGATCCAGTGAATTTGTAAGATTGTGTAGTTGATAAGTGAAAACTATGAATCAGATCATGCTCAGCCATATCTCTATCTTATGAGAGAGAGAGAGAGAGATAAAGTGATAGAAAGATGCTTAATGATGGTCACTTCTCCATGAAATTTTCGTCTTTTTGACACTGAAGGTATATGGGTATGGTTGCTTTTATGTTTCCGTTCGTATGACTATTACCTGCTCAAACTCACTTTTCCTTGTATATGCATGTCGCACCAATCTAATGTAAGCTCTTGGAAGTTGTTCATTATGGTCATGATATACATGATATATCATGTGACTTTGTTGAAGCCTATGTTATGCAAGTTTTAGAGTATTTAATTAAATTTTTCCTGTGTTGCAATTAGGATCTTATATGTTGCACTTATCCTCTATGAAATTGTGTCTCCTCTATTTTATTACTATGTGACGGTAAATTGCATATTAATATATATTTTTTAAAATTTTTTGCTGCAGTGCTGCTGTGAACTCAGAGACACGTGAGGAAGTAGCTATTAAGAAGATTGGGAATGCATTTGATAATGTAATAGATGCCAAAAGGACATTAAGAGAGATAAAGCTTCTCAGTCACATGGATCATGAGAATGTGAGTATTGTACCTTTCCAGAAATCTGAATATTGCACCCGTGCCCCTTCGACCAATTCATCTTCATTTGTCTTTGCCTTGTTTATTCACTAAATAGTTGACATGTATCACTACTTCCCTCTTGTCCTTTTACATGTGGTTTTTCCCTTTTTTCTTACTGGATGTAATATACATGGATTTGATTTTGTTTTTCTCTGGAGTGGGGCTTTTGAGGTGTATGCTATATCACTAGAGTAGGCTGAAGAAAAGGATGCAGGCTATGAAGGGCAATGTGAAAAGAAGAACTTAAGGCCTCTAAAGAATCTATCTTATTTTCAGAGGTTCTGATACCAGTGAGAATTGGTATCACCAGTTATATTCATACCTTTCATGTATATAATGTTGGCGGAAAAGAGAAACAGATAGAAACAAGAACATAATGAATATTACTCTGAAATGGTAGACTAGGCAATAAAATTGAATATTACTGTCGCCTCCCCCTCTCCATCTACTGCCTTCAGTCGGAAAAGAGAGGCATAGAAATGAAAGGGAAGTTGGTATAAGTATATAATTTTAGTGTTAGGAAAGTACAAGTTTGAAGTGAATACTTCTTCCAAATTCTATTTCATTGTCAAGTTCAACCCATTTGCTAAGGTTAAGATGATCTATTTTTATTTTAATTGTAAGATTTGCCACTTGAAAAATGGGAAGCATGTGCATTTATCATAGCTAATTGATTATCTCTGAGTACTGTTCTTGTACTTTTGGAATGCTTAATATTTTAAGATCTTGTGGAAGGTGATACAGAATCCCACTTACATGCAACTTTTTCCAAATATGCAGGTGATTGCAATTAAAGATGTTATACGGCCTCCTCAAAAGAAGAATTTTAATGATGTGTACATTGTTTATGAACTGATGGACACTGATCTTCATCAGATTATTCATTCCAGCCAACAGCTGACTGATGAACACTGTCGAGTAAGCTACACTTCATGTCGTGCACTAATTCCATAATTGTGATTCTTATTATCTAACCAGCTAGCTGGATTTATTATTTGGTGTGTAGTTCTGAATTAGAATCTAATTCATAGCAATGAACCTTTGAATTGTTGGCTTGATACACCCTTTCGGGATTTTATTTAGATTTCAAAGCAATAAACACTTGTATGGTGTCCAAACAGACTATTTTATAATACGACTTCCCATCTTGCGCAGATTCTTAATATTCGTTTCTCTTCCAGGATGCATGTAAAGATATAGAATATTGATGATTGGTTCAGAATCACAAGAAATTTTTGGAAGAGAATTTTCTTATGGCCTGTTTTAACCTTCCTTCCTTCCTCTGTTCTTCGAAACTGATAGGAACAATCTGGCAGTATTTTGCTTACCCTGAATGATATATTCTGTATGAATTATCCTATCCCTCCCAGGCACATTGCTCTTAAAAATTTTCTAGCTGACGGTCGTCTCCTTTGCTGAGTTATATAGTGTTCCACATGAATAATATAATGGATCTTAAAGGGTTTAAAAGATCATGGGCTGCTTCACCCATTTTTTTAAGGTTTTCGGTTGTATATTCGTATTTAATTACCTGACAATATGCATATCGTCCACATATTGTACATCAGATCTAAGAATTACAAATATATACAGCCAAATTTTATTGTTGTTTCATATTCCCATAATAATGTGCATTTGTTTGGAACTTATCGTCATTTTTATACAACATTTTGTGTGGTTGCCTTTTTTGATTTTGTAGCATTTTCTGTACCAAATATTGCGAGGACTTAAGTACATTCACTCTGCCAATATCTTGCATCGTGATTTAAAACCCAGCAATTTGCTTGTCAATGCAAAATGTGACCTAAAGATTGGAGATTTTGGGCTAGCAAGGACGACAACTGAGACAGATTTCATGATGGAATATTGTGTGACACGCTGGTACCGTGCACCAGAGTTGCTACTAAATTGTTCAGAATATACATCGGCAATTGATATTTGGTCAGTGGGTTGCATACTCGGTGAAATATTGACAAGACAACCCCTTTTTCCTGGCAGAGATTACGTACACCAGTTGAGACTTATCACTGAGGTATACTAGTAGATAGCATTTGTAGTTTCTGAATTCATGCATCATCCTAACAGATACCTTAGCTTTAGCAGGAGTATGTCGAATAATGATGGAATCTTTGAACAAGAAGAGCGCTATGTTTGATCTCTCCTTCTGATCTTTGTTTGTTTGTTGAACTTTGTGCACCTTTTCTATCTACTTATTCAGGATTTTCTGTTAATTTGCATGCATTTAGAAGTTCCTTTTGGCTTGGAGCTGAACCAGTTCAACTGACATGCTCTATTTGGCTTTTTCAATAGCTCATAGGCTCACCAGATGATGCCAGCCTTGGGTTTCTCCGGAGTAATAATGCCCGGAGATACGTTAGACAACTTCCAAGGTACCCAAGGCAACAATTTGCTGCCAGATTCCCAAATTCATCTCCTCGAGCTGTAGATTTGCTTGAAAAGATGCTCATCTTTGATCCAAGCAGGCGTATTACTGGTAAAGAATTTACAATGGAGTTTTGAGTATTAAGGCTCATCTCCACACAAAATCTTTCTAAATTTACTGAAATGCTAGTGAAATTTGAAAAAGAAGACTACAACAAGATTTTCTGGTTAATGGCCTTTTTCTGGATTATTGCAGCTGATGAAGCTCTCTGTCACCCATACTTGGCACCTCTTCATGAAATCAACGAAGAACCTGTTTGTCCGAGGCCTTTCAGTTTGGATTTTGAGCAGCCATCTCTCACTGAAGATAATATCAAGGAGCTCATCTGGAGGGAAGCTGCAAAATTTAATCCTGATCCAACTCATTGAAAGAGACGTGGTTATATGATGTATACAATAAGTGTTTGGTGACATAACTTCTCTAAAATAGTGTATTCGATTTGTAATGTTCCCCAGTGAAGATGACTGAATAAATATGGTGGAGCTATTTGGTTCAAGAAATTGTTAATGGCTTAAGTCAGATACTTATTCTCTTGTTGTGTTTGGTTTATTGGTGTTGTATAAAGAACCTAAAGAGTAGCCTGCAATCAGTTGGTTCTAAATACTGACTCCTCCTTGATGCCAGATTCTCTCTGGCTTATAGAACTGAACATTTTACCTGTTCAAGTGGTTTGACATAACATGGAAAATTGTTCATGTTAGAATGGACAGTGAGCAAACGAGTTTTGAAGTTGTATGCCTATTGCAGTGTTTTGCATGTTGATAAGAATCTCTGCTTGGTCTATGTATCACTGTGTTTTATCCATAATTTGCCTTCTTATTAATGAAGCTGCTGTAGCACCACATGAAAACCTTGGAATTTTTATATAACATACACTTCTTTTTCGGGACAGAAGTCTTTTGGCCATGTCATATATCTATATGCTAGTAGAAAATATATCATTTTAGTACCTGTCATGAGCTTAAATAGAGTGACATTGTCAGTTCCTTATTACCACTGTTGTTCCATAACACCACTGACAGAGTTGATTCATATGACCGACCCCAACTTGTTTGAAGTTGAGGTGTAGCAGTTGTTGCTGTTGTATGCACATTTTACTGGATGTTCCAGAGTTAACATTGAAGATGAAAGCACTAAAATTTCAGATAGTTCATTACAGTTATATTGCTAATACATTTTGGATAGCTTATCAGTAATTCAATCTATAGGAACATCTTTGCATCTCTATGTTATCAATGGCAAAATTCTCTGTAGGAAAACTACACATTTCTGTCTTTTCTGGACCTTGATCAGGCAACAACTGACAAGGTGGAGGCTGCACACCACTTGTAATTCCTTCAATATCAGTACAAGTCCATGGATACTTCTTAGCCTTCTTTGCCATACTTATCGTCACGTTTGAAATGCAGATACCGGTGAATGGATCCCCTGAAATCCCCTCAAGACGAGCAGCCATCGACACATTTTCAGCCACAACATCCCGGTAATTGATCCCTTTTATCTCTGGTAATGCATTAGGATCCCAGTGAGTGTCAGCATGTTGTCCATAGTTGCCTGTCATCCAAAATACCCATTTCATGGTGTGCAATGTCATCCCTTTGACATATACATCTTTAACAAAACCGCCTCGGCCAACACCAGTCTTGATCCTCACCCCTGATTCTGTGTTGATAGCCGTGATGTCCTCTGCTCTAACGTCTTGAATCCCACCTGACATTTCACTTCCTAATGCTATTGCAGCACTATAAGGAGAAATGCAGGTAAGGCGCCTGATGATCAGTTGACTTGTTGGCATCCCATAATTTATACCATATTCATCCCAACCACTTTTAACTGCAACACAATCATCTCCAGATACAATGTAGTTGTCTTCAATTTTCATGTTTGTGCAAGAATCTGTACAGAACCAAAGATAAATAAAGTCAAAAATCGGACAATATATGCATAGGAAAAAAATAGAAGCAAACCTGGATTGATCCCATCAGTGTTTGGTGATTTTACTGGAGCTAAAATAGTGATGCCTTGGACAATGATATTGCTGAAATTTCATAAGTAACAAGATTCTTGATAAGCTTTTTGTGTACTATAGTAATAGATAACAAGTGTCAGACTGAAGATTTTGGCTTATTATCACCTGCTATAAACAGGATGGATATTCCAAGATGGAGAGTTGACAAGAGTTAGATCTGATATCTGAATATTATCAGAATGCATAATTTCAATCAGGTAAGGCCTTGTGTATTTTAGCTTTTTGCTGTGAAATTTCTGCCACCAAATCTCACCCTGTCCATCTATGGTCCCATTCTCACCTAATCATTTATAAAAAAACAGAATCACAAATTTATAAAATGTCTTACAAGTTTGAGAAATTAATAGCTTAGGCATATAATTTACCTGTGATGATAATATCAGTGAGGTTAGTTCCAAATAAAAGACTGATGTATCTTCCACCTGCTGCATCCCTCCCATGACCATATGATGGTAATGGGTCTATAACAGCCCACTCGTTTATATCCTGAATCAATTCGATCAGTCAATCAATTACGCCTCAATTTCAAATCAGTTGGGAGGGAAACAAATCATATGTATCCGTTCCGATCTATTCAGGTCTATTTCATTTTAATACAAAATAATATGCTTGTTTTTTTAAAGGCGAAACATTGAACTTTTAGTAATAAGTTTATAGAGTGAAATGGATTGAGGAGCCTTATAGCAATAGTAAAGTTGTCTTTTCGTGTGACCTATAGATCGCGGGTTCAAGCCGTGGAATCAATCATTGATGCTTTCATTAGATAGATTGCCTATTTCTTAACCCTTGGGATTCGACCCTTTGTGGAACCCATGAACGTGGGACGTTCGTTCATGGAGTTGCTCTTTATAGAGTGAAATGAATTGAAGGCCCTTTATAGATTGAAATGGATTGGAAGAGGGAGCTTTGGAGTAACAGTAATGCATCAGGATAGGCTACCTATGTCACACCCCTTTTTGGAATGCAACCCTTCCTTGGATTCTGCGTGAACATGGCATTGCTTCGTGCATCAGACTGCCTTTTATAAACTGAAATGGACAGGGAAACGCAAAGGGGAGCCTTGCGTAGCTGGTAAAGTTGCTACCAAATGACCAGGAAGTCACGGGTTTCCACCTCTTGCAAAAATGCAAAGGCTACGTACAATAGACCTTTGTGGTCCAACTCTTCCCCAGACCCCGCACATAGCAAGAGCTTAGTACACCGGACTTCCCTTTTTAAAATGGACTAAGAAAAGTGAAACTGAAGTGAAAAATGAGAGTGAGTACCTGAGAAGCAAGAAGAACAGCATCCTTATGAAGGAAAAGAGTGAAATGACTAGTAAGATTGAAGCTACCAGTGAGCCATTGACCAGCAGGGACAATAAGCTGAGATCCACCATCTGATGCATACTTGCTCAACTGATTCACTGCTTCTTGAAATGCCTTTGTGTTGAGTGTTTTCCCATCACCAACTCCACCAAAATCTGTTATGGATGCACTGTGTGCTCTACAACTTATTGCTGAGTATTCTAAATCATAGTAAGAAGATTCATCAAGAATTCTTGATTTTCTTCCCTCAGCTCCTCCTAGTAAACTTATAAGCACCACCCCTACTACCACTACCAGCAACCAACTTGTCTTTTCCATCTGCAGAAACATAACAAGAGGCAAGAACACATATTAAGAAAAAACTTAAACATACAACACTAAGAAAAATGAACTTTTTAAGGCCATGTTTCTTGAGTCTTGACTCAGAATTGCTCTTTCCCCCCCTTTTCTATGTGCATTTAGTGTGCAAAATCATTGGACCTATTCTACGAGGGGCTGAGAGTAACGGTAAAGTTGTCTCTATGAGGTCATAGGTTTAAGCTGTGAAATCAGTCATTGATGTTTGTGTCAGGGTAGACTATCTACATCATACCCCTGAATCCTGATGGAATGCAACCCTTCCCTAGACCCTACATGAACACGAGATGCCCTTTTGTAGGGTCCACCAAAGAGGGATCATATTCCCATGCCAAGAGTTTTTCCGCTCTAGGACTCAAACTCAAAGCTTCTATTTAAGGATAAAAGGATCATATCCATCCCACTACGCTTCGTGATGATCAAGAACACAAATATTAGAAAATATTTCACATTTAGACATTTTCAAGGGAAAGAATTGATATTTAAAGAAGGATTTAGTATAAAAGTTGGTAGAAGAAAGAAGGAACATTTGTTTGTGTTATTGCTTTCTATACTGCACTAAAGAAAGAGAAATTAGGAGTAAATAGTTTCTTACTTGAGATGAGAGTGGAATTATGTGCATTGCTTGGTGGAAATATATGATATGGAATTAGTTTGGTGTAGTATTATATAGACAAAATTTTGTAACTGAAATGGTTAATTTTAAAATGTTGCTGTGTTTGGATTGATGTAAAAGATTCTCTGAAATGGACTATTTTTTCCTCCACCTTTTTTCCACTTTCTGATTTTGTTTTATTTGCTTTACATGCGTACACATACCAATTTTAAAAGACTTAATACATAATTAAACTGAGTCAGGTTTCAATTGAACATCTTAACTTCTAATACACTATTTCAACTAGATATATTTTTTTCACCTATGTTGTTATTCGTCTATTAGGTAGTTAAGTTAACCACATAAAATATGTCATTTTCTCTTATTATACGTATTTGCCTCAATAAGTCATAATTCGTCCTTCCTCCCTCAAACCTTTTCTACTTGAAGTTGATGCATATAATTAAAGGAGATGATATGTTAATTTTATGTGATTAACATATTTTGTAAAAAAAAAACCACATGTATATCTACTAATTATTTATTTTATATGTAATAAAATTTATAATTCATATCATTACTTTTTAAACCATTTATATCTCATATAATGATTATTCTCACTAGCATAGAATTAATCATCAAATCAATTTCTACTCTACCATTTATATTCACCAAATTTAGTATTTTTTATCAAGTATATTTACCAACCAAATTGACTAACAAATGACTCAAAGTAAAAATGTTGGTTCGTCTTCTCAATCATATGAACGAGAAATGCAAGTTAAATGTGAGAAGATTAATGTTCGTACTATGTGGGAGGATTATATTAAAAACTAGTACACCGTAACTTATGTTTAATTTTTTTTATTGAATTGAAGCTTGATCAATAAGTAATGTGTTTTTAAGAATATATTTGTGATAGTGTATTATGTGATTTTATAAACTTGTACTTATTTAATAAAATTATATAAAGAATTAAGACATTTGAAAACTCATTGATCACTCAAACTAGAGTTAAACGCATCAACTAAAAGTTGATTACTCAATTATCACTATTATCATAGTCCAAACAAGTTTCATGATAAAGTTAAAATGCATACGTTTCATATACTTGTTAAGTATACTTCATCAATTAATATTCTTATATTATCTTAGTGGTGTCAATCCTCGATTGTAGACCAAGTAAAGACGTAGGGGTTTCCACATTATTAGGTTCATATGCATATTTTTTTTTGTTTTTTTTTTTTTTGGAATAACCATCCGGATCAGATCAGCGATGGAGTCAAGAATTTTACTGGAGAATTCAATTTTTATAAAAATAAACTATATCAAGCTTGTATTTCAAATCAAGAAGATTCAAATGTTATAATTATCACGCATTTTGTTGTTTTTGACTTGTAATATATATATATATATATGATAAGCAATTCTTCTGAGCAATAAGTGATATTGTATGAACCCCCTACTTGAATGTTGCTTTGCACCGTGTAATTTAGGTCTAATAAGGAAAGTAAATAGCAAGTAGACATAGGAATATGAATTTATCTAAACTCAATAATATTCGTTCGAACTATATATGTTTGTTTAAAAATCCATTAAATCAATATAAATAATTAATTTCAAATTCAGTAAATCAAATGAATTATAATAAAATTCCAAAATCAAAACCATATAGTTCAAATTCTAAAACTTTTTATTAAGAAATTCTTCATTCTCATAATCCATATTCGAAACCTCACAAAATGATTAAAAGTATTCCAATATCGCCACAACCTTCGTTGATGTAATCATAACATTGTTTTTTTCCCACCCAATGCATCTTGGGACACAACTACCAAAGATAACTTCATTCCCAAAATTTAAATCTGAAATCTATAATTTAAAATATCTGAATACTTAACCATCCTATCACAACATTGGATGGTATATATCTCCTTCCTAATATAAGTATTTATTTTTCTTTTTGATCTGTTTCAAAAAAATGTCTTTTTTATATTCAATAATATTTCTAATTTTTACATTATACCTAACAAGTTTAAGATTATAAGATTTAAAGAACTACACACACTGACACAAGTCAGAATTTTCATTAGGGAGATTTAAAATCTGAAGAAGTAGACATACAAACTAGTCAAAAAAGGTTCGATATCTATTATATATATACACAAAAAATTACTTTAATCATATAGATACTATATAATCTTCCGATGAAAGGCGTGAGACGGATGAAGTAACATTGTTGATGGTGCACAACATTGGATATTTGAAACAGCAACAAAAGGGTCAAAGAGGGGTGTAAGAAACTGTGGGTCTGTGACCAACTTTTTTGGCCGTTTCAGTTGGAAAGTTGTTTTAGTGGGTTCCCATTTTGTCTTTGGATTTTAGCCATTAATTCACTCTCGTGACCCTTACCGCACTATTGCCGTCCCACTTCACGGGCTTCCCTTTTAGGCCTTCCCATATCACATCCAAGTTATATTATTTTTCGTTTATTGGTCTCAATTTAAGTGATACAGTTCAAATATTAAGGCTTAAAAAAAAATTACATCATTTTTTAATAAGATTTAAAAAAAATATTACATCATTTCTTAATATATTTTTAACAGTGATGAATATGAATGTAGCAGGATATTGAGACTCATATATATGGTTGATACTAATTTATTTGAGATTGAGATATATATATACTAAAGCAATTTTTTAATATGAGACCTCTTTCTAGTTTTTACTACATGTTACTCCTTTTTCGATTGTATTTATGAGCAACTAATGTCACGTTTTGGTAGCTATTTAGTTATGTGATAAAACAAGAATATCATGTATGGTATTTGATTATTATTTTGTAATTTCACATAAACAAGTCTAAATTATCAGTAGATTTATATATTATTTTATAAAATAAACTAATAAAAACATTAAAATGAAAATTAATTTTTGCAGAACTAAGCTCTACGTAATTAATTGTTGTGTAACTCTAACCAACAATCAAACTAGCTATCCGTAGCGATAAAAAATATTATTTGTGGAAAGATATTCTCTTTTAGGTTTTAGACTTTTGAGAACATAGTCACATACCAAAATGCTATGTTGAGTCATGGAAAATATTCCAATTAGAGTGGTTATATATATATATATAAACTATGATTACACTTAGCATGCGTAGAAACTAGATGACCATAAATCCATTGTGCTCTCTCTGATTGCATATCTTATTTTCTACTTCATTCCCATTAACAGCCTCACATTATTAATTGCTATATATAGACAACAATTTTAGGTGATGATGGCATTTTCATAATTAGCCCAATATTGCCCATTAGTGGCCTTCAAGTGCACACCTCTTTTTTATTTATTTATTCGTAGGTAACTGCATTATGTTACTTTATTTATAATATGTCTCAATTATGTGTAAAATATATACCACTACATAAGTTACAAGTCAATTTAGAGAAGTAGAATTTCTAAGAAACGTTGTGTAAAAGGAAAATAGAGAAATTAGTTATATGATGAGCTATTACATTCTATTTTCAACGAATATATATAAATTTGATATTTTCAAATCCCTCACTTGTTATACCAGGAGGTTCGAGCTCATTGTATAGAGTTTATCTAATATAATTTATTTATTTTTATATAGTTTATGGGCTATTATTTCAATTTACCTAGCACGTCATGATTAAAAAAAAAAAACTCATTAATCTACATACGTGATATCATTTTCCAAGAAATTGTGATACATGCTTTTATCTTTGATAGTACATGAATTTTTTTCTAGCCATGTTGTAACACTTTTTTCAGAGTGTCTGTCGAGTGTCGAATTGCTAATGTTTCGAACGCTTAAACCTCTGGACCCAATTTTCCAAAATAAATTACTAATTGCTCCTTTTTTTAAAAAAAATAGATCACTAAACAAAGTGTCTATCAATTTTTTATTAAAATAAAAATCTTCAAGAGAAATAAAAGAGGGTTAGCTTATCCTACCAATCCAACGAGAAAACGAACTTCTACTAATCAACAAACATGAAGAAAATAAAAGCTAGATAGAATTAAGTATTCTATGATCATCACAGAATTTGTAATACACTATATAATGATATTACAAATGAAAATGCTTTAATAAAGCACAAATATACAATTCAGAAGAAAGTTAAGTTATCAATCACAAACCTACTTTTATAATATGTGAATTAAAAATGATAGATAACACATTTAAAGTAATCAAAAGTATTTTCCTCTTGTCTTCTTCATCAAATCTGTCCAATAACACTTGATAGTTCATCACTTCTTCTTAAATTTGTTGGTTCTTATTAAAGCTATTGACATTATCATATAATTCCATTTTACCAATCACATCATATCGATAGATTTCTTGGAACAAACTCCCCTATCACTTTATTCATGTACTATATATATATTTTTTTTAACTTGCTCTCCTACTTCATCCCAGTAAGGACAAACCAAATTTGTCTTTTGCTTCACGTGCTAAACATTAATCCATAGATACTCATCTATACATGTCGGTATAAATTTATATCCATCCAAAATTTACACCAAATTATTTGAGGTAGTTTGGTATATGAAAGATAAAGAGAAAATATTCCCACCATACATTAAATATAGAATTATTTTATTGTGCATTTAATTAAAACTATTAGTTAATTTCAAGTTATTTATACTATAACCTTATTATAACACAAGTTATCTTAAAAACATGTTGGATAACTCATCATATAAGATATTTCAATCCATAGAATAATTTAGTTTATCACATTTCCATACCAAACAAACAACCCCAATGTATGATATGATTACATGTGTTTACATATAATTTTTAATATCTAATTATAATAAAAATATATTTTCACCTTAAGAAATCACTTAATTAAGTAGTTTTGTGTGCTAAGACAAATTTACTTGGCCAAATAAAAAGGAGAATTCCAATCGCAATTTATCAATCACATATAAGGCCATTCTCTTGTTTGGTCTTTGTGACCACTGTATAACTTGTGTTCTACATGTTTATTATCTTATTTGAACTCTTGGTAGTAGTATTATCATGATCCAATAGACGAGGTCATGATGACACACATCTCAAGAATCTCAAATGATGTGTAAGTCAAAAGAAATAACACATATGAGACTCTCGAAGGGAAGTCAGGCCCCAAACAATAGAAAACAACAAAGAATTTCACAAAATTTTTGTACAATCCACCTGTACTTAGGAGGTTAGACCGACTGAGTATAAATAACTAAACAAACTTAAGAAATAAACTATGAAACGCTTTCACTAGTACGTAGTCGATGCCGCCGCCATATATAGAATGACGTGAATAAAATAAACACACAAGGCTACATATAATAATTAAATCAACACATAAACAAATTACACAACACAACAAAGTTCGCCAATGTGATGTAATGAGATGATGAAACGATGGGATGATGTGGTGATACCAAGGTCGTCACATAACCTGTCGTATACACCTTGCCGACATTTAGCTTCTAGACAAGAACCCATGGGGACTGGCAATCCATAAACCAATCTCATAATCTCAATGTCTCATCAACTTGCCACCTACCTCGTGGTCAAGGATATAAGTAAGGTATCACATTTTCTTTCTCAAAAAGATAGTTTTTGTCCACTTTCTCATATTTCCATGAACAATGATATGTTGCATAAGGATGAGTGCATTACAACACATACAACACAAGGCATAATCAGTTCATCAAAGGTTCAAATAGTATAAGTCCCCAAACTCAACAAGTCATGAAATATATTCTCAAATGATAGAGATAGTGGAGGAAACTATTTGAATTCGATCTTTACCACTTAAAAATCATTTCTTTTAGTTTAAGATGTTCAAAAATAAACTCAAATCCCTAACTCGGACATCTCAATATCAAATATAAAGATAGATCACACGGACCCTTGTTCGGACAATAACTCAAATATCACAGAATTTCCACAATAATTACAGATATCACACAAGACTTGACACAGACTAAGCATCACAAATAGACATCATACGAACTAAACAAGAAGGTCAACATTTATCAACTTCTAAGACTCGTGTTACTACTCATTTCACAGTTGACTTCTTAGAAAGGTTAATTACTCATTTAAGTCTAAAAAGGGATAGTAAAAAAATACCTCAATATCAAAACTTCACTCTATCAATCCTATCAGAGCACTTCCTCAACCACACAATCACCACAATGATCCTCAACTATCAAGAATGAAAAGAGTTCATCAAAAGGAGTCAAATGATACTCATATTGGTAGGATTTGAAACCGGGGGTAAATTAGTCCAAAGATCACTTCAGAAATTGAAAGGCTAAAATTAGATTTTTAGTTGAAAATCAAGTTCTACAAGTCAAGAGGGATTCATAATTGAAAAACTCATTAAATTGGCCAAGAAACGAGCTCCAAATCAAGAAAATACCCATATTCCAACTTAGGGGGAAAAACCCTGAAACCCATATCGAAATCAAGATTTAAAAGATATTTTTGATGATAAAAATTAAAGGAATTGATAAGAAGTTGGTAGAGGAACTTATGTATCTGGATCCTATCTCCTCTTGGATACATCCTTCTCCTATGTATCTGGATGTCCTATCCCCTCTCTAATACATCTATCGCCTATGTATCCGGATGTCCAGTGATGTATCCGAAAGTCCAATGATGTATCCGAAATTCATAAATTTTAAGAAATTTTTGTAATTTGAAAAAGAGTAGGGAAATAACGTGATTAGCTCTTAATCCTATGGGGTATAAGTAAACTATACTAAATAATAATAAATATTTTTATGTATTATAATATAGGGCCTTAAATATATGTATGGTGTGATTTTCCTTACCTTATTATGTGAAAATGGAGCCCAACACAAGCAAGGCCAACCTATTCAAGCCCATGAATATTGTGTGATCCGGCCTGTTTGATTCCTAGAAAGTGCATATGATTTTACTTATCAACACTAATAATTCATTGGCTGGAATTTAACTTGTGGCTTGAGATAAGTGTGTACTAGTAGTAGTAAAAGAAAGAATATAATAACCAACAAACTTAGAAGATATAAGTTTTTAGCCTAATAGAAAATTGCGTTTTCTTAATAAATTTGATTCAATCACAATTTGCTATATGGTTTAAATTAATTTTTTTTAGGATGAAACGAAACACTATTTTGCAATACTGACAATTGAGCTTGCAAAACTACAACAAACTCAATAACTAGAGCATATCACGTGATACTTACTTTTATTTTAAAATCTATTCAAAAATGAGGAGAGAAAGTTTGCAGATACCGTTGTGTTTTGAAACTAAGGTGAATTCTCTGAATTTGTAGTCATAAAGAGTTAGAGAATCAACGCTTGTTCATAAAAGGCAGAATCGATTTGGCAATTATTGTTCAAGGAAATTACTGTTAGGGAATTTCCCTATACCAAGGGAAAAAGGCCACAAATTTTAAAATAAATTTTGTGTGAAAAAAATATCAAAAATTGAAAAAAGAAATAACATAAAAGGAAAATAAATTTGCTACAAAAATATTTATTAATCAATCAGTTCATTTGACCAAATTCAAAATCTAGAACCTAGACGTGTGAAGGTAGACTTTCTTTTCAAATTTGAAGTCGAAGTCGAGCCGAGCAACAACAAACGATTTCAGGATTGGCTTTCTTCTCAACTCTTTAAGAGCTAAAAAAGAGTTTATTATGTCAAAAGTTATAACTTATAGAAAAGACGTAACTTTATGATCTCTTAACTATATCCAGCAAACAAACATCATGTTCAATCATAACTACGATTCTAGCCACCCAATCCTCTCTTGAATCCTATCATAAACAGAATATTAACGTTATCCAAGAATATATAAGCTCAACAATCTTCCTCTTCCTATCAAATAAAAAATAAAGTTCCTTTGAAAAAAAAGACTTTTTTCAAAATTTTATTTCTCTTTATTTTCCATTCACACCACGACTTAAACCCAACAAACTGGTACTTTAATTAAATGTTAAAGTAAGTGTTCTTAGCCAATATTGAGTCTCAATATATATATATGTATCACAAACGAGGTAGTGGGAAGGAAGAAATGCCTTACATGAAAGGGAATATTCCAAAAACAGAAAGGAGACGACATTAGGAACCACCAAGCAAATTAATGCTCAGGTCCACAAATGAATTGATTGTTTTTCGGAAAATCTTAGTAGCTCAGTTGATTGACATATTTCAATTTTATTTTATTAGCGATAATTCGATTTTCTTCCTCGTANCCCCCAATTTTCTCTTTGCTACCCCAAAATTTAATATATAATGATTGCTTGTCGTTTTAAATTTTCTTGGTAACACAAACCACACAATTAGTCTTATGAAAGGGACGCATATATATATAATGAAGTCCCTTATCAAAATGGCAAGATGCACTTTACACGTAAATTTGTTAGGGATAGACAAATATGATGTTGATTCTTCAAGAAAAAAAAGATTATTGATGACCCTAGAGCAAGTTCCTATATATATATATATATATATATATATATATAATATTGTCATCATTTTCGTCTTCCACGTCAAATTATTTTGAAGTACTTATGAATTGTTCTAATTGAACACCTGAACATATAATAAAATATTTTTGTTAGATATTTAATTTCCGTTCAATATTTTGAAAGAATTTTTGTGCGTGTTCTCAAATATCTATAATAGGCTAGTAGACGAGTTAACTACATAAATTATATTATCTACACATCACCTTCAATTGGAACAAGATGAGGTTGTATAGTTATTAAGGCTAATACATATAATTAAACAAGGTGACATATTTTAAATAGTTAAGTTATCTATATAATGGTCATTTAAGAATACACACAAAAGTTTTTCAAAATTTGAATCGAAAGTGTTTCAATAGGAATGTTTTATTGTGTGTTTATGTGCTCAATAGAAACAAATCGTAATTCTATTATCTAAATTAAATTTAATGATAAATTTAAAAAGCTAACTATGTTCGAAAAATGAATAATGAGTTTACTAAGATTCCTTGATCCAAAAGAATATATCCAAGAGCTTCTCGTCGCAACCAATGATTCCTGATTAATGTACATTTGATTCGTTGAGCGAAAGCCTTTTCATACGAAATTCAAAATCACTATAATGGATTTTCGTTTTTGTTCAACCTCTCAAGCTAACAAGTGTCATTTATTATATTTAGTTTAACTAATACTAGTATATTATTTTTTTCATGTTATTTTATGTCTAAATAGTTACTAATCTCTTCGTCTCATTTTATGTGGCATTTTTTGAATTTCGAGATTCAAACAAGTCTGTCTTTGACCTTAAGTTTTTCATAAATCTTTTAAACATTTTAAATTATCAATTATTGTGACTTATATTACTTTTTATGTAGTTTACAAATATATATAAATTTCATTTAAAAAAAATTAAAGATTTTGTGCGCAAAATTTCAATCAAACTTAAATTATTTTACTCTTGAAAACGAAAAGTGTCACATAAATTAAAATGAGGGAGTAGTATAAGTAAACTTTATAGTGAAGTGGTGTGACACCAATTGGGTGAAGGTTTGTCAGCCACCAAATACAACAAACCACAGAAAACTATTGTTCAAAAAAGGTAGTTTACGTGTATACCCGACCCCCACATGCAATATATAATACTCCTTCCTTTTTAAAAAAAATTAAGGATAATTTCAGAGATCTTCCTCGAGGTTTAGCTCTATAACACTCTCCTCTCCTATAGTTTACATTATAATATTTTAATTTCAATTTTTTCATGCTATATATTTAAAGTTATAAAATTAAAAAATATTTATTTAACATAACTTTAATGTATGATCATAAAATTAAAAAATCTTCTTTATCATCTTAAATTTTATGTCAAGTAGTTGTTCTTTTTTAAACTAATGACAAGTGTAAGCAATAAAGCAAATGAATCACTTGACTATCATAACACCCTAATCATAATCATATAAACATGCAAAATCGAAATGTTAGCCTGAAAAATGATTGTTTTTAATAATTATATACACACAAGGAGAGACAATTAGAGTAATTTAATTAGCATGTTAGGTACTAATTAATGTTTATCATAAGAACTTTATTTATAATTAATTTATAGCTGATATAAATAGCACTTTTTGTGCTACTCAGTAGTCATTAATAGCCGCAAGCCTGGGGACCAAATAATTAAAGTACATTTCGGTTTATCACGTGTTGGAAAAAAAAATCATATGTCATTAATTAGTTACAATTATACACATGAATTCATAATTTGAAGTTCAAATTATGAATTCGAATTTAGAATTTAGAATATAGAATTTTATACTCATAATTTACAAAGTGGATAAAATTGTTAAGTTTATAGTGTAGAATTAAAAATGGCAATTAAAGGACTAGAAATATATAATCAAGTTTATAGTGTAGAAATATATATTATTATTATTATTATTAGGGCTAACCCATTGGTGGCCCCCTAAACTTGGCACGATCTTTCACTTAGACACCCTAACTAGACTTTGTTCATTTTAGACACCTCATGTAAATTTTCGTTGTGTCATTTTGACACTTTTTTTACAATCAGCGAAAATATGTAATGTGTGTAATGCACTCGCGAATGACGTGTAAAGTGTCCAATTAAATGAAGACATTTGTCATTTGTGCCCAAAATCATTCTTAAATAATAAATTTTGAGAAACAAACAAAAGTAGCCAATGAATCGATGACATGTGGCATTTTTGCCCACATAATTAAAAAAATATTTAATCAATTAACAAAAATTATTTTGCAGCCTTCTCAGTGTCTTCTCCAAATTAACTATTTTGCAGAAACGCTGACCCCCGCCCCCGACCTTCTCAATCACACACCAATCCTTTTATTATAGAAGAATAAAACTAAATCATGGATTCAAATTCTTCTTAATCAATAAAAAGCAGTTAAATTGAACGGAAATCATTAAAATTAACTGGAAAAAAAAAATTAAGAGAGTGCTTACAGTGAAAGAAAAGTTTGAAAGTCCGTGTGAAGGAAGAAGAAAAATCAAATCTACTTCTCCATTACAATATTTCTCCAAAAAAGAATTTCATGATTATTTCAAATTTAAATCTTGAAAATAGGTCTTTTTAAAAAAAATTAAAATATTCACCATGGATAGAGTTAAGCTTGAAAAATGGAGGCTGAAAATAGGGAAGAAGAAGAAGAAAAAATAATTAAAAATTGATTAAATAAGCTTTTCACGCGCTATAAATGAGTGTATCACACTCTCTATGATGTGTATGCAAAAAGTGTCAAAATGACACAACGAAAACTTACCTGAGGTGTCTAAAATGGACAAAGTCTAATTAAGGTGTCTAAGTGAAAGTTGGTGCCAAGTTTAGGGGGCCACCGATGGGTTAGCCCTTATTATTATTATCATCATCATCATCATCATCATCATCATTATTTCGTAGTCATTGTTCATCATCATCATTATTATTATTATTATTATTTCGTAGTCATTGTTTGAATTAGTCTATTAACAATAACACGTCTGACATATTTTCTAAAAAAGTTATTTTCTTATAAAAAAAACTCTCCACATTCTTTAGCTTAATTTTCAGTTATGTACGTCTTTAATTATCATAAATAGTGTCACGATCCAGACCGTCGTAGTTGACACCCACACTAACCTTCCAGTGGGAGAATCATTACTACAACCCAACTAACAACTTAACTAAAGACTAAGGCATTTAAAGGTACAGATTCAGGTTTAAATGACAATAAAAATGGAGTCCTCATAAACTTCAAAGGTTTAAACAATTAACTAACCAAACTAATGTAGAAATTCAACCCCTAGAACCTGAAAGTCATTGTACCAAAACTCTACGAACGACAAGTCTAAGAACAAGGGGTACAACTCCGAAACTAAACAAACCCCTTAAGCAAATAGTCTGAGTCTGAAAAGAGTGGACTTAAACAAGAAAGATCCATGGCAGCCTGAAAGAACTGGTTCACCCTTGAATCCGGTCACGCTCAATAGTCACCTAGTTGAGGTCTATCAATAGCCGCCTGAAGATGCCCTGTACTCAACAAAGAACAAGTAAGTGTAGTATCAGTACACAACCACCGTGTACTGGTAGGATCACACGGCTATCCCAAAAGGTGAAACATATTTAAGTTATTACAACAATAATGAACATGCATATACCGAACGTATACAATATTAGTCATCATTTACGAACAACACACAAATTCACAATTCTTAAGATATACAGTTATGTCAAGCCAATGGTGGAAAACCGTTAAGGAAACACCTGGGGTCATTCTTTAGCTCTCAAAGTCGAAAAGTGCAGAATAAAGCGATTTGGGATTTATTTCTAACTTAAATCACGACTGTCCCGCCACAGCAGTCCTCACCCCGCTGCAGCGGCCCCGCCCTGGCGGAAGTAATCCTGCCACAGCGGCTTGCACAGAAACAATGAGCAAAATTAAGAATTTCAAACCGCCATTTCACAACACACCTTCATCCCAAGACACTCGGAAAATATCCGTTCACGCTAAGATCAGTTTCGGGAGGTGAGTAGAACTCCCGAAACTGATCTTAGCGTGAACGGATATTTTCCGAGTTACTACAAAAAAATTTTCCGGACCAATTCTTTCCCCATTGGCTTTTCCCTAACGATGGAATCAGGTCGTTACAAATAGGTAGAGTGTGTATTAGTTATGCATATATAAGTTGAAAATACTATCAAACAAGAAATTAAATAATACAAAATTTCATAAGAATATTAATGTTCTAAATAAAATAATAAATAGATGAAACAAACATGAAATTTGAATTATACTTCTGATCTATAGGTTGTTTAGAATTCGTGTGAATACCTATATATGCCTATGCTTGACGTCTTCTTATAAGGTTGTTTAGTACATTGTTTTGGCTTAAGGTTTGTGAAGCTTCTTATATTGGAAATTGGAACAGAAAGCTCGTCTGTCTAAATATTTTCTGATTGCTATAAAGACATGTTATTACAGAAAACATATAATATAACTTAATTAGAACTTAACTGTTATAATAAAATGAATATTGCTATACGAAAAATGACTGTTATACAAAAATATGACAGAAGAAGATAAATTTAGGCAATTTCACTTATTTCATTAACAAATATGAACGTTTTGTAAAATAAGACTCCACATGCCTTAATTTATGTGGCACAACTACTATTTTAAGTGTCATTTCTTTTATCGAAATTTCTTTGTTTTTCTATGTATCTCAAAATTCGAATAATGATACATAAATTGAGATGAAGGAAATACTGACCAACTACCTGGGTGGGGGTGGGGGTGGGGGTGGGGGGTCCTGTTGTATGCCACGATGCATTAGCAATTAGGCAGAAAACTTGCTTGGCTAGAAATAAAGCTTCTTACAAGAAATACAACTTCAAAAGTACAATGTCTTTTTATTTCCACTCGTCACTACAAACCATATATTATAAAATTGTACAAATTTCTGTCTCTTTCTCATCCTCTACTACTTTGCCATTATATTTTCCACTTTTTGTTAGTTGTTGTTTCTTCTTATTCCATTCACTCTTATTGTACAATGAAGGTATGATATTCTTCATTCATCTTGTTTCATTTCTTTTCTTCTTTTGTACATCCATATACATGGTTTGATCGAGTCAATATTTTTAGTTTATGAATTTTAAATCATTAGTTTTTGTTTATGGGGTTCTATTTATATAAATCAAATAATTTTTTTTTATTATTATAAATATAAAATTTGAATTAAAGTTAATGAATTCATTGAATCGGTAACTTACGTGNCCCCCCCCCCCCCGGGCAATTTTCCCTTTGCTACCCCAAAATTTAATATATAATGATTGCTTGTCTTTTTAAATTTTCTTGGTAACACAAACCACACAATTAGTCATATGAAAGGAACGCATATATATAATGAAGTCCCTTATCAAAATGGCAAGGTGCACTTTACACGTAAATTTGTTAGGGATAGACAAATATGATGTTGATTCTTCAAGAAAAAAAAGATTATTGATGACCCTAGAGCAAGTACCTCTATATATAAATATATATAATATTGTCATCATTTTCGTCTTCCACATCAAATTTTTTTGAAGTACTTATGACTTGTTCTAATTGAACACCTGAATATATAATAAAATATTTTTGTTAGATATTTAATTTTCGTTCAATATTTTGAAAGAATTTTTGTGCGTGTTCTCAAATATCTATAATAGGCCGGTAGACGAGTTAACTACATAAATTATATTATCTACACATCAACTTCAATTGGAACAAGATGAGGTTGTATAGTTATTGAGGCTAATACATATAATTAAACAAGGTGACATATTTTAAATAGTTAAGTTATCTATATAATGGTCATTTAAGAATACACACAAAAGTTTTTCAAAATTTGAATCGAAAGTGTTTCAATAGGAATGTTTTATTGTGTGTTTATGTGCTCAATAGAAACAAATCGTAATTCTATTATCTAAATTAAATTTAATGATAAATTTAAAAGGCTAACTATGTATTAAAAATGAAAAATGAGTTTACTAAGATTCCGCGATCCAAAAGAATATATCCAATAGCTTCTCGTCGCAACCAATGATTCCTGATTAATGTACCTTTGATTCGTTGAGCGAAAGCCTTTTCATACGAAATTCAAAATCACTATAATGGATTTTCGTTTTTGTTCGACCTATCAATCTAACAAGTGTCATTTATTATATTTAGTTTAACCAATACTAGTATATTATTTTTTTCATGTTATTTTATGTCTAAATAGTTACTAATCTCTTCGTCCCATTTTATGTGACACTTTTTGAATTTCGAGATTCAAACAAGTCTGTCTTTGACCTTAAGTTTTTCATAAATTTTTTAAACATTTTAAATTATCAATTATTGTGCCTTATATTACTTTTTATGTAGTTTACAAATATATATAAATTTCATTTTAAAAAAATTAAAGATTTTGTGAGCAAAATTTCAATCAAACTTAAATTATTTGACTCTTGAAAAACGAAAAGTGTCACATAAATTAAAATATGGGAGTAGTATAAGTAAACTTTATAGTGAAGTGGTGTGACACCAATTGGGTGAAGGTTTGTCAGCCACCAAATACAACAAACCACAGAAAACTATTGTTCAAAAAAGGTAGTTTACGTGTATACCCGACCCCCACATGCAATATATAATACTCCTTCCTTTTTAAAAAAAATTAAGGATAATTTCAGAGATCTTCCTCGAGGTTTAGCTCTATAACACTCTCCTCTCCTATAGTTTACATTATAATATTTTAATTTCAATTTTTTCATGCTATATATTTAAAGTTATAAAATTAAAAAATATTTATTTAACATAACTTTAATGTATGATCATAAAATTAAAAAATCTTCTTTATCATCTTAAATTTTATGTCAAGTAGTTGTTCTTTTTTAAACTAATGACAAGTGTAAGCAATAAAGCAAATGAATCACTTGACTATCATAACACCCTAATCATAATCATATAAACATGCAAAATCGAAATGTTAGCCTGAAAAATTATTGTTTTTAATAATTATATACACACAAGGAGAGACAATTAGAGTAATTTAACTAGCATGTTAGGTACTAATTAATGTTTATCATAAGAACTTTATTTATAATTAATTTATAGCTGATATAAATAACACTTTTTGTGCTACTCAGTAGTCATTAATAGCCGCAAGCCTGGGGACCAAATAATTAAAGTACATTTCGGTTTATCACGTGTTGGAAAAAAATTCATATGTCATTAATTAGTTACAATTATACACATGAATTCATAATTTGAAGTTCAAATTATGAATTTGAATTTAGAATTTAGAATTTAGAATTTTATACTAATAATTTACAAAGTGGATAAAATTGTTAAGTTTATAGTGTAGAATTAAAAAAGGCAATTAAAGGACTAGAAATATATAATCAAGTTTATAGTGTAGAATATTAAGGGATTAAATTGAAATACAGTGTATTATTATTATTATTATTATTATTTTGAATTAGTCTATTAACAATAACACGTCTGACATATTTTCTAAAAAAGTTATTTTCTTATAAAAAATACTCTCCACATTCTTTAGCTTAATTTTCAGTTATGTACGCTTTAAATACCATGAATAGTGTCACGACCCAGACCGTCGTAATTGACACCCACACTAACCCTCCAGTGGGAGAATCATTACTACAACCTAACTAACAACTTAACTAAAAACTAAGGCATTTAAAGATACGGAAGCAGGTTTAAATGACAATAACAATGGAGTCCTCATGAACTCCAAAGGTTTAAACAATTAACTAACCAAACTAATGTGGAAATTCAACCCCTAGAACCTGAAAGTCATTGTACCAAAACTCTACGAACGACAAGTCTAAGAGCAAGGGGTACAACCCCGAAACTAAACAAACCCCTTAAGCAAATAGTCTGAGTCTGAAAAGAGTGGACTTAAACAAGAAAGATCCATGACAGCCTGAAAGAACTGGTTCACTCTTGAATCCGGTCACGCTCAATAGTCACCTAGTTGAGGTCTATCAATAGCCGCCTGAAGATGTCCTGTACTCAACAAAGAACAAGCAAGTGCAGTATCAGTACACAACCACCGTGTACTGGTAGGATCACGCGGCTATCCCAAAAGGTGAAACATATATAAGTTATTACAACAATAATGAACATGCATTTACCGAATATATATATACAATATTAGTCATCACTTACAAACAACGCACAAATTCATAATTCTCAAGATATACAGTTATGTCAAGCTAATGGTGGAAAACCGTTAAGAAAACACCTAGGGTCATTATTTATCTCTCAAAGTCGAAAAGTGCAGAATAAAGCGATTTGGGGTTTATTTGACTTATATAGCGATTGTCCCGCCACAGCAGTCCTCACCCCGCTGCAGCGGTCCCGCCCTGGCGGAAGTAATCCCGCCACAGCGGCATGCACGGAAACAGTGAGCAAAATTAAGAATTCCAAACCGCCATTTCACAACACACCTTCATCCCAAGACACTCGAAAAATATCCGTTCATGCTAAGATCAGTTTCGAGAGTTCTACTCACCTCCCTAGACCTTATTGACTCAGATTTCGTCCAAATCTGGACTAGGCTAGAAAATCCCAAATTACTACAAAAAGTTTTTCCGGTTCAATTCTTTTCCCATTGGCTTTTCCCTAACGATGGAATCAGATCGTTACAAATAGGTAGAGCGTGTATTAGTTATGCATATATAAGTTGAAAATACTATCAAACAAGAAATTAAATAATACAAAATTTCATAAGAATATTAATGTTCTAAATAAAATAATAAATAGATGAAACAAACATGAAATTTGAATTATACTTCTGATCTATAGGTTGTTTAGAATTCGTGTGAATACCTATATATGCCTATGCTTGACGTCTTCTTATAAGGTTGTTTAGTACATTGTTTTGGCTTAAGGTTTGTGAAGCTTCTTATATTGGAAATTGGAACAGAAAGCTCGTCTGTCTAAATATTTTCTGATTGCTATAAAGACATGTTATTACAGAAAACATATAATATAACTTAATTAGAACTTAACTGTTATAATAAAATGAATATTGCTATACGAAAAATGACTGTTATACAAAAATATGACAGAAGAAGATAAATTTAGGCAATTTCACTTATTTCATTAACAAATATGAACGTTTTGTAAAATAAGACTCCACATGCCTTAATTTATGTGGCACAACTACTATTTTAAGTGTCATTTCTTTTATCGAAATTTCTTTGTTTTTCTATGTATCTCAAAATTCGAATAATGATACATAAATTGAGATGAAGGAAATACTGACCAACTACCTGGGTGGGGGTGGGGGTGGGGGTGGGGGGTCCTGTTGTATGCCACGATGCATTAGCAATTAGGCAGAAAACTTGCTTGGCTAGAAATAAAGCTTCTTACAAGAAATACAACTTCAAAAGTACAATGTCTTTTTATTTCCACTCGTCACTACAAACCATATATTATAAAATTGTACAAATTTCTGTCTCTTTCTCATCCTCTACTACTTTGCCATTATATTTTCCACTTTTTGTTAGTTGTTGTTTCTTCTTATTCCATTCACTCTTATTGTACAATGAAGGTATGATATTCTTCATTCATCTTGTTTCATTTCTTTTATTCTTTTGTACATCCATATACATGGTTTGATCGAGTCAGTATTTTTAGTTTATGAATTTTAAATCATTAATTTTTATTTACGGGGTTCTATTTATATAAATCAAATAAATTCTTTTTTTATTATAAATATAAAATCTGAATTAAAGTTACTGAATTCACTAAATCGGTAACTTACATGTGGCTTTGGACTGCACATGTGTTTTACTTTTTCTACTTTCGGTATAGAAACCAAAATTACTGAGTTTACTGAATCAGTGCCTTAACATTTCTTTCCTAGATTCTTATTGGATTACTACTAAAAAAACGTAGACTCAGTTATGAAATTTATCGATAATCTCTATCTAGCTAATTTATCATTAAAATGTTCTCAACTAATTGAATTTTCATATTATTAGTTGTTAATCTAGTTAAATAGAATTAACATGAAATTTTATCTATTTAGTAAAATTTTGTTGGTTCCTTATTTTAAGCTTTCTTTCTTTAACTTTGATTTGTGTAGAAATTTATCTTGAAATTGGATTTGGGAGATGACAGAGAAAAAAGGAAGGCCTTGAAGATAGTGGCTGCTCTTCCAGGTAATTAATACTTCCACGGTTTCAATTTGTTTGATTTGATTCGAAATACAATTATCAAATTAACTAAAGTATGGTGTAAATTTAAATATTAAATTTTTAATATTTTTGCAATAAAAATTACTCATTTAGAAATTATTTTTTTACTATTTAAATAGTAATTATGATAAATAACTCTAAGCAGAAAAAATAATTAATTTTCTATTACAAGTTAAAATTTACAATATCCTAGTTCTACATATAGCTTATTATTAGTGTCCAACTGTTAACGGGTTAGGAGAATCAAGTAGTGAATATTATTTGTAAACTTGATGTGGAAATATTAATTTAATATGGCAACTAGGTTGAATTTATTGATATGTTTTTGGCTTTTTGGATAAAAGAAGAAAAAAAAAATTCGTTTCTTTCAGTTTGATTGTCATACTTTTTTTTAAGCATGTTTCAAAAGTGTTTTTTTTTAACAATTTGTTAATTTCAACTTTTCATATAACATATTTAAAATCATAAAATTTAACAGCATTTTAGTATACTTCATATGTTTTTAATGGAAAATTTATTTTAGCCAGAAAATTTGGCCAAAATATAATGGTAAAATAACATATTTCACACTATGTAATTTTATCTTTTTGAACATTTTTGTCCTTTTAACTTTAATAACTTTAATTAAAAAATGGAAAAACGATCAGTTTATTTTAAAATAAAAAGGATATTATAGGCTTTTTAAATTTCTGACCAAATACTGGCCAAATTTTCTGGCTATTTAGCATTACCCGTTTTTAATTTGAGACTAAATGCAAACCCTCTTTACTTTATTAAATTTTGTGTTGAGTCAAAATATGTCAAACAAATTGAAACGGATAAAATAGGGAAATAATTTGTACACGTCGATTCTTGAATGATGCCACGTCAAATGGGTCCTCCATAATTACAACTTACCAAGTTGTCCTTCTCTAAACGTCAGCAACTCATTTTGCCCTAATATAAAGCTCCTCGTATCATATTACTTAACCTTTATTAATTTGACATATTTTTAAAGAAAATTTTAATTAAAAGTATATTTTATTAATGGTGCTATATAATTTCTTAGTATTGTCAATTCTTCCTTGGCGAAGGGCCTCATCGAAATATAGTAACTAATTTGGAACAAAATAAATGAAAATGTTGTTACAAATGTAACTCTTTATAAATTTATATGTAAAAATTCACCAAGAATTTAAGTAACAAATACTTCTATTATATGACAAGGTCATTTTAGAAACTTTAAAGATCTAACCTAGTTAAATAATTTACATTTTGAATCCGTCTCTGTATAAAGAAATTGACACTTTTGAAATTTTGTAGGGATTGATGAAATTACGATAGATATGAAAGGTAAGACGTTAACAATAATAGGGACGGTTGATCCGGTGAGCGTAGTGAGCAAATTGCGCAAGTTTTGGGCAGTAGAAATGATGTTAGTAGGACCAAAAGAGGAACCAAAGAAAGAAGAAGAAACAAAGAAAGAAGAGCCTAAAAAAGAAGGAGAAAAAGAAGACAAGAAAGAAGAAACAAAAAAGGAAGAAGAAGAGAAGAAGCCAATGGTACCAATAGGTATGGTAATGCCATATAGACCTTATTATCATCCTCCTCCTATGCACACATATTACCAAGTCCATCATCATAGCATTGAAGAGAATCCTAATGCATGTGTCATTTGCTAAAAAGAAAAATTACGAATCGAAGCGATAAAGAGCTTGTTGAAGGTCACTTTGTCATCACTTGGAATATTTTAATGTGCTACTATGTTATGTATGTATATATAGTGTACAAACATCTTGTTGGTCATGGTTTATCCTATTTTATAATATATGAATCCAAGACTAACTTTCAAGAATATAAATGTAGAAGAGATTTTGTGAATAGACAATATTATCCTTTTAAGTTTTTGTACCTTCAAAGTCAAGTATATTACATATTGTGTATAGAGAGTATTCAATAAGAATTTCTTTTGTGTTACTTATGTGATTGTGATACTTGAAGTTTGAATCAATTCTTGTGTTTTCCAACTCACATGATTGTGTTGATATTACTTGGGATGAGATGAAGTGAAAAAGTACCAACCATCATAGTGATGAGATGAATATAAATTTATATATCTTTAATTAGAGGTGTTAAATTTTGTCTTTGATACAAAAAATATTCATAATAAAAAATGTTTCTCATTTTAATGAATCTTACTCGATGTGTATGTGAATTCAAATTATTGAATTCTAGAGATATCAAATATCGAATGAAAAAAAATAAAATACAATGAAAAAGTTAAGAATAATTTGCTAGCAAATATTGCATAAATATGAAAATGAATTGCCAACGAATTCTTCCAACAATCCAAATTTGTTAGTATATTAGTAACAAATTACTATAATATATTTCAGAATTTAGCAATGGATTCCTAATGAAATGCCAACTAAAATTTTACTAACTAAATAATGTAGTTGGTAAATATGTTAGGAAAAAAATAGAATACAAAATAGTAGGATCAATACAAGAATAAAGTATTACTATAGGAGGTTGTTGTTTGCATGTATGGCAAAAATCTTAATAAAAAATGTTGACTACTTATACCGCTTAATTTATCAACTTTCTATTAATGAATTACCGATAAAAATATTACTAATAAACACCTTCATTGGTAATATTACCAATGGAGTGTATATTGATTGATAAATATGATAAAAAAAAAATGTAGAGTGTAATTTATTAACAGATTACCAACGAATCTAATTAAGAATTAACCAATAAAAGAATTTTGTAGATAATTTTACCAACAAGTCAAAAATGATTTGAGGAATCAACATAAAATTTTGGGTAAAATTTTTTCACCACATAAACAATTCCTATATATTTTATAGTATATATATTATAGCTAGTTGAGTGAACCAAATAATACCTTGATGTGTTTTTTATGTAACATCTCACTTTGGGTGGTCTACCATTGGAACCTAACCTAGCCACACAAATAATCTTCCTTAACTTATTTGTTTGTATGTTTCTGAAATAACATATTAATAGAAAATAGAGGATCAAAAAATAGAAATCTATATATGCAAATTGAATTATTAATTTTTTTTGTTTTATTATGTTAGTCTTTGATTTTTCCTTTTGATGTAAAGCATTTGTGTAATATTTTTGTAATATACATTTGATTTATTTTTTTTCAGAAAGTACTTCAATGTGATTTGTGAGAATTCAAAGTTTTGTTTGGAAAACTAAACAATTTTGGGCAAAAAGTACATTTTCTTAGATTTTTGATTTTGAGTTTTTTGCCCAAAAAAATAAATAATCCAAAACTTGACAAATTTTATGGGCAAACAAATTGTCAAAAGATTTTTCAAAAACGTACTTGCAATATCTATGGCCAAATAGGTCCTAGACACTCCTTAAATTGAGATAGGAAAAATATAATATTTTAGTGACAAAATCAATTTTTTTGGTAAGCTAATTCAAAATACAAAAGAAATAAATGAAATTCATGTATATATTTATACTTTCTGCATCACTCAACATCAACACAAAAAATTGGACGGCATTTGGCGACAAAGGAAATTGTGCAAAAGAGTATAACCATCTCTTATCTTTTGGAGGAAATTAGTTTGTAGTTTGTGACACAATTTTGATTGAAATGCTAATTGTGATTTAAATGATTAAAGAAATTTGATGCTTGGATAATGTGACCAAAAAACTTTGTAACTACCATTGTTTGACAAAATCTTTTGGAGTCATGATTAGGGTAGGGGAAGAGGGAAGATGAGGGAATTACGCTACTTACAAAGTTAATTTATAATTTTACAAAGAATAATAATAAAAAATATAATTTAAATTATGTCCATAAATATTTTCTTAGAAGTGTTCATTGTCCCATAAATTGAGTTAAATCTCGAATATAGGGATTATTCCATTAGTATATCTTTTTTAAAGTCCAATTGGGTAGATGAGGTCATCTTAGCTGCATGTCGTCATTGTGGATTATTATTATTTAGAGATTGTTCTTCATTTACATAATTGGTCAAAATTATACTCCACGGTCCACATCAAAGACTACGTATAGTTTGTTTGTTTTTGTGTGGGGAGTTGGGATAAAACACGAAAAATATTTAGGATTTTTAAATTTTTTTTTTATGATAAGGAAAATTCGCAGTTGATATTCTTTGAGTGTGCACAAGATAAAATTTCCGCTCTTATGCAATAGTTTGCAAACCACATAGGAGAGATAACCGCACAGACAAAACTCTGTGCGATGAGCTCAATCCAAAAGGCAAACCATTTATTTACACTGGCAAGGAATTTCAAACTTGAGTTTAAAAGTCCCAAACTCAAACCACTAAACCCAAAAATATATAGTATGCTAAAAAAATAGAATAACTTAACGTGGAGTCGATATCTTTATATTTCTTTTCTTTGTTGATCAATCTTATCAAACTATTGCTATTCTACCAGAAAATACTTGAAAATTTACTAAATAATGATTGTAAAAGATTTGAAGAAAGTTAAACATCAATGTAAAAGCCGTTTTCTCGATTCTTTTATACCAATTCTGTAACATGTGCAAGTTTGAATTTCCAATTTTTTTCTGAGCATACTCTTTTTTTTCCTGGAATAGTATTTTATATGCTTAGAATAGAACATTCATAAGTTTCTATACCTACCTGTATTTGATGACCTGTTGTTTCAAAATTTTGACTAAACCATGGCATGGCTAATTATCAGTTAGACAAAATATACATATACATCCAATTACAAATGAGGTGAAATAAATTATCACCCCCAGTACACGAAGAAAGATTTGGAATATATTCAATAGCTCGATATCTTGCTTCGATAACATCCCTTTTGAGCTGCTGGTCTTGCGGAAACAACCTCTACACCCCACAAAGGTAGAAAGTAAGATTTGTATACATCATATCCTCCTCAAACCCTACTTGTGGAATCACATTGCATATGTTGTTGATATAAAATATATAAAGCAATTTCATAACCTTAATGCATCACTTCCAGAATGCAAAAATTGGTCTATTAAACCCAGGTTTGCGACCAGACGCACTGGATGTTATGTCCTCTACCATTCTAAATCCAATCTGCATTCAGATTAAAAATTAACGCATCATAAAATATTTATCTTCCAAGTTTCATAAGCTAAAGATTCTCTGCTACGTACCTTGTCCAAAAGTATATCTTGAAAATCTTCTGGACGAATCTTAATTTCTTGATAATTAATTCTTGTTGTCTGCATAACGAGGAAAACATTAATATGCTCCAAATGAAAATTTTGTCCACACGCTCGAGCTTTAAGGAAAAGAACCCAAAATATGGTATTGGCTGTACAAATTATAAGTTAAAAAAAGCGTATCTGAATCTAGCAACAATACGGAAGGGAATACCTCAGATACAAGACGATTACTGTAGTATGAACTCCAAGGCTGAGGCTCCAAAATAAAGACACCACCCTGTTACAAAAAAAATACAGACAAAAAGTGTTATTCAGCAAATTATTTCCAGAACCAAAAAGATGCTTCTCGTATAATACGTAACATATTTACCGGTGAAAGAAGCCTCCAGACTTTTGAAAATAAAGTTATAAGTCCCTCATCACCCCAGTTTAATTGCACCCATTTTGACACGCTTAAACTGCATCAACAGAAATTCAATTGATCATGCACACATACATATAGAATTAAAACAAAATCTTCTAGCACTAATACTACAGAAATTCACAATAGTAAAGGCAAACATACTTTATATTAATATTACATTGCTTAAGATTATATGACTTATGCGATACAGAAAAGCAGAAAACCAGGTCTAATCTTCTCTGTGAGTAACCTCTGGAGTTCATTCGTGCGCTCAATTTTCGGGAAAGCCAAAGATTGAGAACCCTGCACCTTTCTTGTATTATTGTTTCTACTCAGATGACTTGCCTAAACCACTAAAAGGAGAGGTGAACTTTTAGTTTATTTTGGGTGATTTTGGCAAGGAATCACAATTTCTAACCATATCATATCTTCGCTACCATTTTCATAAAATGATAGCAATCAACAAGAAGGATTTCTTCATATATCTGTAACCATACAAATAAGATGACGCTCAAGGAAAAGAGAACTTACCAAATAATCGTATCATAAGATGTATTTTCCCCTGGATGCCAATTCTGAACAAAATTTCCCTTCCTGAAAGAGACTATGTCAGACAAATTTGCCTCTTGCACATGATGAGATTCTGTACAATCAATGCCTGCAGGCTTCTTAGGTGACTCGGCTTCATGGTTTTCAATACCAGTAACATTCTTTGACTCAGTCGACTTGGCAACCCCTGCTGGCACAGCTCCAGTACTCCTCACTGCTTTCCTGAGAGTCCAATAGGCATCCTGGATTCTTGCTAAAAGGTGAGCAGAGATAATCAAAGTTATAAACTACATTCTAGCAACTCTTGGTCAAATGATAGATTCATCATCATGTATTACTTAAGATGACTATTTGGATAACAAAATATGAAATTATCAGCAACTATGACAATAAGTAGCAAAAAGAGATCCAGAGACCAAGTTTATGCAAAACAGTATGACATAATCCAACCACACATTGTTATCCTGGAAAAAACAATTGTTTGATCCAGCCAATTTTATAGAAAAAAATCAACAAAATGCACTGTGTTCAAAACCCAATAACAGTTTCTTTTTTTTTATTATTAGTTTCTAATATGACTTCTCCGTGAAAGTAATTTATGCAGATCACAAGTTGCATGAAAATTTATAGCATCATAATCAGTTCCTCATTTCTTCATGCCAGAATCAACTAATGTGAAACACATATATAGACGAATGAAAAGTTCAAATACTTACCATCATCAATATCGACTCCAAGGATGCTTCGACAGTTAAACTTTTGTGCTGGAAGAAAAAAAGTAACTGATATTAACAAAAGATAAGAAAAGGGAAAGGCCTAATATCTATTGGTGGACAATGTTTCAGGGATTATCAAAGCAAAAGTTCCGCATGCGAGTAAAAATAAGGTGAAATCCTAATTCAGATCCCATTTAAAACAGATATCCGAATTAATCAGCTATGTAATTAACAAAAAGTTGTACCGATAGCGATTGTGATCACTCCACTGTTACAGCCAATGTCAAGACAATCCTTGCCTTCAAACCACTCCTTCTTCATAGCTTTTAATCTTGGATCTTCCTCCAAATTCTGACCTATCTGTGCACAAGAGATACCAAACAGTGAGAGTCCATCTAAAGGGGGGGAACAAAACAAAATGAAATTCTGAGCTGCCCTGCTCCCAAGAGTGTTTCAACTTGGGAGCAGTAAGATTTTCTTGAGAACATGGGAGGCTATCCTAAATATTTCTGGAGACAACATCATTTCCATTAATACATCCATACAATTCTTACAGATGTTCTTCCATATAATAATATAGAGGAACAACAACAACAACAACATACCCAGTGAAATAATATGTAATAATATGTAGGAAGTGAACAAAAAAATAGATAAGATCTTCAGTCTCCCACCACCAAAAAATTACTGTGTGAGGAAAACTTGATTCATTATTTCTGTTTAAATAAACTGTGATTAATTGTTTACACTGCTGATATTTGATTTTAAAATATAGCGGCAGATGGAGGAGATGAATATTCTAACTAAAGGTAACACAAACGAATATCCCGAGTAACAGAATAATTGGATCAAAAAGACCACAAAAGTTATACAACAAAATTCAAAACACTATAAATGGGATTTGATAGGACACTGAAATAGAGATTTGGAGTCTAAAAACCGGCTAACTCTACTCATACAAGGATTTAGAGAGAAGTGCAGCCCCTATGGCCTATGCAAAGAATGCAAACTTCTCATGAGGATCAACTCGCTTGATGAGCACACTTCACCTTGTAATTGGAGGATTCTAATCCCATAGATAGCATCCCCTTCCCCCTGCTCCTACGTACAACAACATACCCAATGTAACTTTCACTATTGTTCTATTTTTTTGTAAAACAATTTTGCCCCTAATTTTTTTTTGAGATAAGGGTAACTTAACAATTTTGCCCCTAATTGACTTTAACCTTCTCATTCTTCACTTGTAAGAGACTCTAGATACTTCGGAATAACTTCCATCCTTCTGATAAAGAGAGGATCAGTTGGTAAAAGAGGAGAAAAACTAACTTTTCTTCGAATAAGTATTATCTTCTCTTTAGAATTAAGCTCCTTATTGTTCATTTCAGCTTTCAATCTCTTCATCAGCCCCAAGTATTATTACCTTGCTTGTATCCTATATACTTTACTCTACTTTCAGTACACAAAATCACGAGTGCATTGCATTCTTCCTGCCCTATAATCAACAACAACACACCCAGAGAAATCCCACAAGTGTGGTCTGGGGAGGGTAGAATGTACGCAGACCTTACTACTACCTCGTGGAGGCAAAGAGGTTGTTTCCAAAAGACCCTCGGTTCAAGAAAAGCTCCCTTCCCTATAGTCATGAGACATAATCACATCAACCATTACCTAATAGTTATAACCACCTTAACTATTCCAACCCTGCAGAGGCGAACCCAAGAATTGAAAGTGCCACACCACTATCATCTTTAATATATAGAGGTTAATTCTTTCTCTTCAATAACATACATATGTCAATTACTTACTACTACAAAGTTTGGAGTGAAACTCTCTTAAAACTAAAACCAAAAAAAGCAATCCAAAAAAAAAAAGAACTTTTGTAACTACTAAATATCAAAAAATTAAAACTTTGGGAAAATGCTAAAGACGGGTGAGCCCACTAAATCAACCAGTTCCTATATACATTTTTCCAGGGTTACCGGGTGGCCGTGACCCCCCAACCGGCGACCTAAGGGGTAAGTCCGCCTATCATGCTCATTATCATATACAGGGTACCTCAATCCACAACCCAATACACATTCATTTCCTTATATTAGATGCAAAAATGATCCATTAGCACCAATAAATCCAACAATTAATGAGAAAGCAGAGAAAAGCTTACTCTATAGCCATAGTAGTTTCTGTAGTTGCCAAAGACAGCAACTTCTTTTCGTTTTCTCTTCTGGGTCGCCGTCGCCGTCGTCGTTGTCATGTCCTCCGGCTGATTCCGTTTGTTATGCTGCTGATTATGCTCCATTGACAAGGCTATGGAAGATGAAAGGTTTTGGTTAGGGTTTAGGGCTTTATTTTTAGAAAATAAGCACTTTAACAAAAGTGCTCTTTTATGTGAGGATAACCTCAAAATAATCTCTACAGACATTTTTGATCCTTTCAATTTAATACTATTTGAATCTCTGGGAATAAAAAAAATATATATTGAACTCTCACCTTTTTTGCTCCCTTGATAACGCGAACTCGCAATCTTCGAATTGGAAGTAAAGGGTGCTTACCATTCGAGTAACTCCCTCTCGTCAATATTGAATTCTATCCACTAAATTTGATGAAATTATTTAAAAACTTAATTATAAATATCTTATCAAATCCTACATTACGATTTATGCAACAAAAAAAAATAGTACATTATATACGAGTAACTACTAACAGTTTGTTTGACATTATTATTGCGGGAGGCCACAAGCATTTAATTTGAAATAAAAAAAAGTATTTTTTTTTTTTGGCAAATGAAGGGGTTTAGCTAATCAATACAATTATTTTTAGATAGAAGCAAAAGTTGTTTTTTATTGTTGAAAGAAGCTAAACATTTCAATTTCTTATTTTAGGGTGTGTTTGGTATGAAGGAAAATATTTTCCAATTTTCTCATGTTTGGTTGGGCTGAATGTTTTGGAAAATATTTTCCAACTTACTTTCCACAAATTTAAGGAAAATGACTTCCCTTCAAAAATTAAGGAAAACATTTTCCAAAACTTTCCTCCAACTTCAAATTACAATTTTTTTGTTGAAAAAATAAATTTAAAGCTTATTCTTAACAAATATTTTTCAACTTCAATTTTTTTATTTTTTAACCCCCTCCCCTCGCCGGCCCCCTACCATCCCCCACACCCCTAAAAAAATCAAAGTTTATTTTTAAAAAATATTTCCAATTTTAAATTTTTATTTTTTCACCCCATCCCTACCAGCGACCCTCGACTCCAAAAAAAAATTAAGTTTGTTTTTAAAAATATTTTTAATTTCAAATTTTTGTATTTCACCCCCCAT
>NC_064287.1:3948130-3952068 GCF_019186545.1 Solanum stenotomum | reverse complement strand
CCCCACCCCCACCACGCCATCCTCCCCAAAAAAATATTAAAATTTATTTTAAAAAAATATTTTCAATTTCAATTCAAAAATTATTTTCTACTTTGTAGTAAGAATAAAGGGAAAAGGGTCTAAAAAATACTTCAACTTTGGCCGAAATTATTGTTACAATACCAAACTTTATGGAGGACCTTTTACCCCATGCACTATTTAATAGTGTATTTTAAAGGTATATATGTACCCACGTGAACAAATTACTATTTATAATGATGCAATATTTATGATGTCCACGTGGACACATATATACCTTTTAAAATACACTATTAAATAGTGCAGAGGGGTAAAAGGTCATTTCCAAAGTTCGGTATCGTAACTGCAATTTCGGTCAAAGTTCGGATATATTTCAAACTTTCACAACACACCTTCAACCACTGGCGCTAAGTTCAATTTCGGGAGTTCTACTCACCCGAAATCAATTCCGTAAAGTTGTACGGGTTCCTTAACGACCTATCTATCCACTTATGTGATCAAATTCATAATTAGATCACCCAATTGCTACCAAATTTTCCTAGACCTCACAGACTCCGATTTCGTCCAAATCTGGACTAGGTTGGGAAAAATCCAAATATTACGAAAAAGTTTTTCGGCCCAAATTTTTTTTCATTGGTTTTTCTATAATGACGGAATCAGGTCGTTACAATAGATATCAATTTACCCATCACTCGCCCCCGAGTGATCAACTAGGCAAGATTGGCTAAAATAAAGGTGGGTAGTACCTAAAACATCGAATTACTGGGGGCACTTGTCTTGCATGTCCTTAGCTTCCGGACATTGTGATCAAGAATTTCAACTGGTTCTTCTTCATACCAAAGGTCTTGTTTAACAATATCGAGTCTCACTTTATGATATAATCTCCGTCCCCATACCAAGCAATTGAATACCTACACATCCTTCTATACAATGTGTCAATGAAGTCATCACAATACTTGAGTGATAATTTGTTGTATGTACACTTAACTAACAACAAAGTTACTCCCAATAACCACCAACATTTGATCGTACGCATGTGTACAACATGTTATCAAGTACTTTGACACAAACGTTAGGACGAATCTTTTCTCACATAACCATGCTAAAATCTTAAATCAAAACTCGCCACAATTAGAGGTGAACCTGGACCAACCAACACACAATCATAATACCCAAACAATCAATCATCAATCTTATCAACATCTCTATCTCACAACCCAAACTCTCATGAGCTTAAGTTATAAAAGTTTTAGAAATCAGATACTCATCGAGGGATATGTCCAAGCATATAAGCACTCCAACATAACTATCGAAATGCTAGATTTAGTAATTGTAAATTACCTCTTAAGAACAGTAGAATTGGATCCAATGATCCCCACATTCAACCACACATAATCGATATATGACCTCGACGACAAGATGAAAATCAAGATTGTCGGACAACCATAAATATGCAAGGTAGCTCTTCTATAAACAAGGTGATACATGTAGAACCACTGAAATATTTTAACAACAGACAACACCTAATATTTCATTTAAAATAACCAAGTCATCCCAATTATCTCGCTCAACCAGGAAAACATCGCAAGATCGGTACCCCTGATCCACCACTAAGGATCCACCCACAAAAGTGAAAACAAATGTGAGCATAGCTAGCAANCGGTAACGGACCGGAACCGGTACCGGCACCTCCCGGTTCCGTTGCCACCCATAGATACATGTAGAACCACTGAAATATTTTAACAACAGACAACACCTAATATGTCATTTAAAATAACCAAGTCATCCCAATCATCTCGCTCAACCAAGAAAACATCGCAAGATCGGTACCCCTGATCCACCACTAAGGATCCACCCACAAAAGTGAAAACAAATGTGAGCATAGCTAGCAACTCATACTCACAACCATGTACAAAATGAAATAGATGATCACATAAGAATTTTACGAAATAACGCCAAAGGTTTCCTTCTGAAGAGTCGATAACAATCATTTCTATTGAGTTGACTCTATATACTCTTCACATCATTCCACAGAAGTCCACACTCTCGACACTAACAACCATCATGAACACTCCAACCATTTACCTTACTATAAACCAACACTTTTAAATGAAAACCTTTCTTAGGTACTTAACAAACAACAGTAATAAACTTCACGACTTAACCCAGGGGTAAGTCGATACCAAACAACGACATCACACCTCAAACTCAATTTTGCCCGAAAAAACATATAACTGAGCCCTGTTATCTAGGCAAAATTGAGTTTGAGGTGTGATGCAGTTGTCTGGAAAGGACTTACCCCTGGGTTAAGTCGTGAAGTTTATTACTGTTGTTTGTTAAGTACCTAAGAAAGGTTTTCATTTAAAAGTGTTGGTTTATAGTAAGGTAAATGGTCGGAGTGTTCATGATGGTTGTTAGTGTTGAGAGTGTGGACTTTCGTGGAATGATGTGAAGAGTATGTAGAGTCAACTCAATAGAAATGATTGGTATCGACTCTTCAGAAAGAAACCTTGGGCGTTATTCCGTAAAATTCTTATGTGATCATCTATTTCATTTTGTACATGGTTGTGAGTATGAGTAGCTAGTTATGCTCACATGTGTTTTCACTTTTGTGGGTGGATCCCTAGTGGTGGATCAGGGGTACCGATCCTTCAATGTTTTCTTGGTTGAGTGAGATGATTGGGATGACTTAGTTATTTTAAATGACATATTAGGCGCTGTCTGTTGTTAAAATATTTCAATGGTTCTACATGTATCACCTTGCTTATAGAAGAGCTACCTTATTTATGGTTGTCCGACAATCTTGATTTTCATCTTGTCGTCGAGGTCATATATCGATTATGTGCGGTTGAATGTGGGGATCATTGGATCTAATTCTACTGTTCTTAAGAGGTAATCTACAATTACTAAATCTGGCATTTCGATAGTGATGTTGGAGTGCTTGTATGCTTGGACATATCCCTCAATGAGTATCTGATTTCTAAAGACTAAACTTTTATAACTTAAGCTCATGGGAGTTTGGATTGTGAGATAGAGATGTTGATAAGATTTATGATTGATTGTTTGGGTATTATGATTGTGTGTTGGTTGGTTCAGATTCACCTCTAATTGTGGCGAGTTTTGATTTAACATTTTAGCTTGATTATGTGAGAAAAGATTCGTCCTAATGTTTGTGTCAAAGTCCTTGATAACATGTTGTAGACATGCGTACGATCAAACTTTGGTGGTTATTGGGAATAACTTTGTTATTAGTTAAGTGTACATACAATAATAATTATCACTCGAGTATTGTGATGACTTCATTGACACATTGTATGGAAGGATGTGTATGAAACGACCCAAAAAAAAATGCCCGAAAATGTGCTTCGAAAACACCTATAATTGTAATTTACATATATCTCAAAATCCGTGCATGATTTCGGAAATTCGACTTCATATTCTTATTCAGGGGGTCAAATTGAGTAGGAGATGGGTCTAACCCGAATTTTAGAGCAATCGTATCAAAATTTGAAAATCGCAAAAAAATGTGATTTTCAGGGTCAACTTTAAAGGGGCATATCTATTAGCACACAAGGAACTGGAAGGGCCACCACCTATTAAATTAAAGCCCTTTGAGTTAGCTTTCCAACGCACCTAGTTTCACCTCATTCCGAGTTAGGATGAGGGAGTTATGACCTTTTTCGTAAAACCTGTCTCGGCAGAATTGCAAATTCCAGTGAGCAAAGTTACTGTAGCGGTTGGAGACGTTTTTCTTTTATAAAAGAGGATATGTCCCATACTTAGTTATAAATTTTTCTAGCTCCAAAACACTCAAAAACACTCTCTAAGCCCTCAAAATTTCACCAAGATCTTCAACCAAATTCAAAGATCTCAAGGTCTAATTCCGGATTTAAGACTCAATCTCAAGCTTCAATTCTCCA
>NC_064287.1:3941792-3947130 GCF_019186545.1 Solanum stenotomum | reverse complement strand
TGCCTACATGATGTCACCATGTAGGGACCGGAGCACCGCTTGACCATCCTCCTCCGCGTGGCTAATACGATTTCCTATCATGGTTACTGGTGAGTCCTCCATTCCGGGGACGTTGCTCATGATCTTTTTCTATATATAAGACTTTTCTTTTTAGTTATGTTTTGACTATGAGGGTGAGCCAAGTAGTTTGTCTTGGCCCCCGCTAAGTACTCATGTTTAGAGGTGGTGTTGGACAAGTTGTGTATTATGCTTGAGCTTGACTCATCTATGGTATTTATGTATCATTTCTTCTTCTTTTTCTTGCTCCCTTAGTCTCGATTTCCCCCTTGATTATTCTTATCGCTTATGGTCATTTTAATTGCTTCCGCGACCAAGGATGTGTAATGATACGCTATGAGGCTTGTTTGGGGTTCCTTCGGGTTCCCCATTCGCCGGTCACGTCTAGGCCCTAGGCTTGGGTCGTGGCAGTGTAGGTATTCAATTGCTTGGTATAGGGATGGAGAATATATCATAAAGTGAGACTCGATATTGTTAAACAAGACCTTCAGTATGAAGAAAAACCAATTGAAATTCTTAATCACAATGTTCGGAAGCTAAAGACATACGAGACAAGTGTCCCAGTAATTCGACGTTTCAGGTACTGCTCCACTTTTATTTTAGCCAATTTTGCCTAGTTGATCACTCGGGGACGAGTGATGGGTAAATTGTTATTTATTGTAACGACCTGATTCCGTCGTTATAGAAAAGCCATTGAAAAAAAAAATTGGGCCAAAAAACTTATTCGTAATTCCATTGATTTTTTCCAACCTAGTCCAGATTTGGACGAAATCAAAGTCTGTGAGGTCTAGGAAAATTTGGTAGTAATTGGGAGATCTAATAATGAATTTGATCACATGAGTGGATAGATAGGTCGTTAAGGAACCCGTACGACTTTACGAAATTGAATTCGGGCGAGTAGAACTCTCGAAATTGAACTTAGCGCCAGTGGTTGAAGGTGTGTTGTGAAATGTGGGTCTTGGAATTATTAAAATTACTCACTAGTTCCATGCAAGTCAATGGGGCAGGATTTCCACCGCCATGGCGGGCTGGGTCCCGCTGTGCCGGGACATACGTGACTTAAGTCAGAAATAAAACCCCAAAAAGTTTTATTCTGCATTTTTTGACTTTAAGAGTTAGGAGACGACCCCAGGAGTGTTCTTGAACGTTTTTCACCATTTTTGAGGCTAAAGGTAAGGATTTTACTCCCCAAATCCATGTTTCGATCCGTAGATTGTAAATTCATGAGTAATTATAGATGGGGAAGGGTTTTGATCTGGAATTATGGTGGAAAAAGCCCTAATCTGGGTATGGGGATCAAAGGTTTGGTCTAAGGTTATTGGGTTTGTTATAATCCGGATAATTAGACCTTTGATTGTTGATCCTTGCGTATAAATTGTTATTTGTAGACCTATAACAAGCGAAAAGAATCCAAAAAGGGAAGATTCAAGTGCCTTAGGGGATTCAAGCCTGGATTCAAGGTTGGTGATGGTTGTGATTTCATGTTGGTGTGATATATATTTGTAATTGTTTCATTGTAATACATGTGTGTATGTGAATGAAGCCTATTGATCACACCTAATGTAATTGAGTATGAATGAATAATTGTATGCCAAGAATCAACACTTGATTGTATGATTATGAGAATGTACATTGTGATTGTGATTGTGGCTTGTTGAATGGATCGGTTGCCACGTTTTGGCATAAACATGGATCAGTTGCCATATTTCGGCATAAACATGGGATCGGTTGCCACTTTCGAGTACACTAATTTGGATCGGGTACCACGAACCGGTATGCTAACAGTTTGGGTTTGGGTTCCATGAGAGGACCACTGAATTGGGTTCTCTGAGAGGACCATTGAATTGTGATGTGTATATACTTGTGATGATTACGTTCATATCTAATGATGATTGATATTGGAAGACTGTATGTTGCTCTAAAAGGATAATTGTATCTCTTTAGACTTGTGAAATTATGCGTGATTTGTAAGTGATGAGTAATATTGTATAAGCATGTTTTACTTTGTTGTGACTGCTTATGTATATTTCACCTTTGGGATAGCCGCGTGATCCTACCAGTATACGGTGGTTGTGTACCGATACTGCATTTGCTTGTTCTTTGTTGAGTATAGAGCATCTTCAGGCGGTTATTGATAGACTTCAACTAGGTGACTATTGAGCGTGATCAGATTCAAGGGTGAGCCAGTTCGTTCAGGCTGCTATGGATCTTTCTTGTTTAAGTCCATTCTTTTTGGACTCAAACTATTTGTTTAGTTTCGGGGTTGTACCCCTTGTTCTTAAACTTGTCGTTAGTAGAGTTTTGGTATAATGACTTTCAGGTTTTAGGGGTTGAATTTTCGCATTAGTTTGGTTAGTTAATTGTTTAAATCTTTAGAGTTTATGGGGACTCCATTTTTATTGTCATTTAAACATGCTTCCGTATCTTTAAATGTGTAGTATTTGGTTAAGTTGTTAGATTTGAGTGCTAGTAATGGTTCTCCCAACGGAAGGTTATTGTGGGTGTCAATCACAACGGTCTGGGTCGTGGCATTATTGCAATGGGCCTAACAAATTTTACTGAGCAATTTTCACATATAGCAAACATAAAAATCATATTTGTATGCTATAGCCATAGTTTGCATAATTGCGCTCCATAGCTAACTTTATGTTTGATATGACTATTAATATGTATATTTCGCTATACATATACAAGAGAAACAATTGTATAATCTGTTTCGGTATACATATACAAAAGAATCAATTGTATAATATGTGTTTGTATAAAGCGAGAAAGAAAGAAAGACAAAAGAAAACTAGGCAGGGGAAGATCTATATTTGTATAATAATATGTGTATAGGACGAAAATATATATATATTTATATTTATATATATGATTTTCTCTCACTTTATACAAACATAAACACAATTTATACATTTGTGTTTGTGTAAAGTGAGAGAGGCGAATGAGAGTGACGAGCGAGATCTGGGAGAGGGGAGAGAGGGGAATGAAAAGATATGTATATATATAATTTTCTCTCGCTTTATACAAACACTCACATTTTATACATTTATGTTTGTATAAAGTGAGAGAGGCGAGGAGAGATTCTCCAGCAAGAAACGAGAGTGGCGAGCGAGAAATTTAGAGAAAGAGGCGAAATGGTAACAGTTTGCTACGAGTTACAATTAAATCAAATTGTGGTTATAACATTTAATTTGAATTAATAGTTTGCTATTTTATACAATTTTCTCAATTTTATTTATAATAATTGATTTTTCCGTTAAGAAGGGTTATTCAAAATTAAATCATATTTGATAACACAATTACAAAATTGACCTATTAGCTTATTGATATTGTGTTGTAGTCATATATGATGTTTGTTAAAAAAAAATCTTTGTTTTGAAAAATTGATAATTGGAGTTTCTTCCTTGTGATAAATAAAACTTGTAGGTCTGAATAAAATATTTTAAAAATTGCTACACACTCAAAAGATAATTCAACTTTAACTTTTTTAACTTATTATAACAACATTCACGTCACGCCATCTATTTTTCTTCAAAAACTATTTTTCTATTGTGAAACTCACTCTATCTCATCTTTAGTGTGACTACGACTAATAAGAGATTTTTTTTTAACTAAAAGGCTAAAGGGCCAGATTTTATTAAATCAAAACTAGAGTATATTTACATTAAAGGAAAACTTATAGAAATCAACTAGTTTGGAGCTAATTAGTTAGATACACTATAATTTGTACTATTACGATCTTATCAGATGTTGGTACATCTAGATACATGTAATATCGAGATACATAGATTCAAAATTAGGTGTAATTTGTTCTAGATATCTGTGTCCAAGTGGATTCACATGTATCTGGATGCTTAAACAAATCTCGCTCACCTTCCTCCTGTCTCACTCGTCACCCTCTTATGTATCTGATATCTCACATACATGTGAATTACAACATATACATACATATACATGTATCTAGTGTGATTCACATGTATTTGAGACACATGCATAACTATATCTCTCCCCCATCTCATTCGCCTCCTTACCCATCCCACTCGCTTCTCTCCTTATTTTAGTGTATCTGGTAGTAAAATACATGTATCTAGGTCAATCGTCTTTAATGTATGATAAAAACTTTTAATTAGTGATAGGTTACACAGCTAAAAAACTTTTAATTAGTGATAGGTTACACAGCTATTTAAAAATAAATATATATATATATATATATATATATATATATATATATATATATATATATATATATATGTTGACACCCACCTTTTTNATTTCTAACGATTTAAAATAATAAGTTTTATAAAATTTGAAAAAATAGTTTGCAAGTTATTTTAAATAGTTTTGTTTTTTTTATAATATATATGATTTAAATAATTATGTATATAATTAGTATATTTTATATTCAAAAATCATCTAAAAAAGAATTAGTTTTAATTAAATATTTGGTTAATTATTTTAATTATATAATAGCTTATATTTTAAATTATTTAGTTTATAATTATATTAATTATTTTATTTCGTTGACATTAAGAAATTCATTAGTTAATTTATATTAATTCGTCTTACTTAACTTTTAGCCAATTTCACTCATTGATTCAATTTGTCTATGTTCGGGACTTCAATTGGCTATAATTTAGATTCATATGGCCAAGGCAAATTCAATTCTAGCCTGCTTATGTTAAGAAGCCAAATCTTAGGCCTTTTTCTAATGATCAGCAGCCCATCCAACACTCTAATTCACAACAAATAACCCAGGCCCATTTTTTCCTATATCAGACTGACCCAGCCCACAAAACAACCCAGTATTACATACAACAACGTACACCAGCAATACCATACGACCCCACCCCTTTACGCGACCCAAAACCAGAACGATGTACGTGTTCTTCTTCTTAAGCCAAACGCGACGAAAACCCAGAATTTTCAGAGAACTCATCCTAGAAAACATGAGCCCAGTCCAGCATCGAATCGACCCAGCGAGCCCGGGTTGACTTCCTCTTATTCCCTCGACAATTCGTACTAGTGCCAGTGCTAGGTGGAGCGATCTCAACGATTCACTCGTCCTTGCGTCGAAATCGAATGGCTCCCGTTGCAATTTGTTGAGGATTTGGGAATATTGGTACGAATTCCAGCTTTTGGAGCCGGATCTCTTTGAGGTTTTCGAATTTCGAATTCGAAAACTCTCTCCATTCTTCATCTGAACCCCCCTTAAAAAAAAAACAACCCTAAATTCCTCCTACTGTATAAGCTCCTTTTCTTCCTCATTGTGGGGGAGGGG
>NC_064287.1:3858738-3941761 GCF_019186545.1 Solanum stenotomum | reverse complement strand
ATTCTAAACGGAGAAAAATATACAAGAATAGTTTAAGCAGAAAATAACTAAAATACATACTAAATACGCTTCAAGAAAAACAGAAAAGATACTTAGTTTCAGTGTTTAAGTTTGATATTTCTGCCCAAACATCTCCACTGTTGTTTGTGTTCGAGTCGTATTCGGTGGTAAATGATCGTTGTTGCTAGCTCGTTTTCCAGCTCGGTGCCCGGAAGAAGGTAATGTTTTCGCCTTTGTAATGCTTTCCTTATCTTTTCTACTCCAGCGTGACGTCTATAGATGTGCTTTTGTTTGGTTTGCTAATACTTGTCATTGAGTTCTGGATGGTTTGCTATAGTGTGACTTCTTTAAGCGATTTCAGTGTAGTTGGATTCCTCTGTTCCGAGTTTATTTCGTCGTCTTTGTCTCATATGCTGGTTTTGGATGTTCGAATCCATATTTCCTTGTTTTCGATGTCTTAAGATGCCAAAAGTGGGCTTTCATTTAATTAATGTTGACGTTATGAGTTGTTGTACGTGATATGGTGAAGCACTATTCTAAATTCATTTCTTAGTTTTGATATAGTTTGATCTTGTTCTGAAAGTTTGTTGAATCTAATTAGTTTGCTTGAAATGGTCTATTGTTCATTCAATTGCATTTTTTAGTGTGCCAGCAATATGTTCTGTTGCTTCACTGTTTATTTGTGTATTGGTTGTTCTTTGCCGTTTTGACTATCATAGTAGCCTCTCAGCCATGTTAGACTAATCTCGTAGAATCTAGTCTTTGTTCTCGCATAACCGTATTGATGTATGTGTCTCTTTGATTTTAACCTATGATACTTGTTTATAGCTCCTCACAACCCAGTAGTTAACATGATCACATCCTTGATGTTAAAATGTCCAGCTCTGCTTTTGTAAATGATATGCTTATTCTCATCAGTTTTCAAGATATGCAATTTTATGAAAATTTTATATCTACTGGTTTGTCTTAGTTGATTAAGTTATCTATCTTTCCTCTCTTTATTTTATTTGAGAAAGAAGAAATGAATTTACAAGTTTTCATTCTCGGTAATCAATTTTGCTTGAAGTACATATTCCAAGTTAAAGATAGGTTTATTCCTTGGTTTCTCTTAAATTATTTTGAGGCTCTCCTAGTTCCCAGTCATCTTGGCTTAAGCTTATTTATTTACAATATTGTTGTTACCTTCTTGAATAGATCTGGTGCATATAATCAATGTCTAAGTAGTTGTCGTCAAAGTTTTGATAAATATTTGTGCTTTACTTACAAGAGTTTAATTATGTTGCTATTGTGATTTGTTTCACCCATTGACTATGAATTTGAAAATTTAGCTTAAATACACTTTTGGTTTAATAAGTACTTAAGATAGGTGCTTAGCATATTTAATTGTTTATCATGTTGAGTGTGTTAAGAATAGTTAGTATCTTTTTTCATTTTATCATTACAGTGGTATTTCACATATGTTAGATAATAATCATTGCTGTCTTTTTCCTCTTAAATACATGATGTTTCTCTGTTTTCTTTATTTTGAGTAATTATCTATTCTTCGTTGTTTAGTATCTATATAAGTGTTAATTTGAGTATAATTCTTCTCTTTCATTTTGTTTATGCATGAGCTCTCTCGGATTGAGTCATTTGGACTCCACATGTTCTCCCTTGCATCTCAAAATAGGACAAAGAGACCCAATGCTTTCCTTTATCGAGTCAACCGAGTCAATGCAATCGAAGAATAGGTCTCCAGAAGTTGAAATACAAGTGTTCGGAGCGAAATCGTGGGTTGTATACATGATATATTAGCTTGATACACCCCAAAAATGGGCTGAAAGCCCTCTTAAAATTCCAGCTCTTGTATTGTGTTATAATTGGGCTAAAGCCCCATCTTTTATTTGAGTATTCTTTTGATAGTTTTAGGACATGTGAAATTGGGCCAAAAGCCCAAAGAAAAAATCATTATTATGCTAGTCATCATGACAGGTACAGGTGGGCTCTAATGGGCCAAAAGTCAAAAGTGAAATTAGGCCCAAGTACTGGCCTAGGTGAACAGTAAACCAGACTTGGGCCCATTTTCTCTCTTTATTAAATTATTTCATATTTGTTTATTTGTCATTATATTGTTAGTCTTAAGGTTACTACAGTTTAATTTTCCGAACGGTAGTCATTTTGAACCAATTTTCTAAAAACATTAACTGATTAAGAACTCGCTTTCTTTGATAAAAAAAATTATAATTTTGTAAACTATTGCACTCAGGTATATCTTAATATTTCCCCTTTCTCCCTTTAAATGGTCCTAACCATAAAAATTGCTCAATTTAATTTAAGTCAAATAAATTTAGCCAAATAATTAATTGCCGGATAACCGTATGAGCGGGTGTTCTAGATGCTTTAAAATCCTTTCTAGAACACTAATAAGAATCCCGAACCCCTTTTAAGCTTTTATTAGATTTCTGTTTTTAGTCTTTTGAAAATGATAGTTTTCTTAATTTTACTTTAAAAATTAAGTGGCGACTCTCAAAACACCGTCGTTTTTAGTTTTTAAATAAAACAATATATATATAGTGTGAATATATGTGTGAGATAATTTTCCCTAACATCAAATAACTAGGCCCAATCTGAAAAGAAAAGCAAAACAAACAAATAAAGAGAAAAGAAAGAGTTGTCCTCTTCAATCTTCATCTAGATCACCACTACAGTTTGACAAACTCATTATCAGTCAAATAGTATTGACACATTGAATATGTGTTTAAATTTTAAAAAAATTATTGCGAAAAATTATTTAAATATATAACTTAGTTTATTATATTTTTAAAAATATATCTATCATTTGAAAAAATTATAAAAATTTCTACTCTCTTATACTTTCAGATATATCATTTTATGCGATGCATTAGTTGAATACATCACTTTACACAATGTATCGGGATGTTGAGTGATGTATTCGAAATCGAGATGGAATGTATCGGGACGTTGATGGACGTATCCAAAACCGGTATGTTTTGGGATGTATCTGAATTCCCCCAAATTTAAGGGATTTTTGTAATTTGAAAAAGAGTGGGGATAAGATGTAATTAGCTCTTAACACTATGAGATTTGTGTAAAATTCTCTTATATATTATAGATCTAAATTCTTGTAGAAGTGAGGGATCATTTGGTACGATGTATAAGAATAATATTGAATATGATAGATTAGTGTTGTTGATATCACTAAATGTTGATTGTAATTATTAATTATGCTTACATTAGTTATATATGTTGAAATTATTCTTTATGTAATGTTTGGTTTGTTGTATTAAAAAATAATATTGATTGCATAATGTCTAAAAAAATTTATTTCTTAACAAAAATACTGTTCACAATTTAAATATGGTGGAAAAGATTTTAATAGGTAGTTGTGTCTTTAATTATATACAAATACATACATTAAAGTCTAGCACTACTAAACAAGATATTACTAATAAACAAAATTAATGTATACTTTATTTTTTGAAATGCACGCTACTAAACACGATTGTGTAGTCTACTTATGAGAAGTGATCCCTACACTTTGTTTGGACTGTTGTTACGTATTGTTTCATAATATATCGTATTGTATTGCATTGTGTTGTACTGTATCATACCATATTATTTTAATGAATATAATGTTTGGATAAATTGTATTGTTCTCTGTTGTTACATAATGTCACACATCGGCAATTTGAATGATAAAACTACAAGAAAAGTAGGTACGGGGTAGAACTACTATGAAAACATAAGGTAAAAGATNGAGGGAGTATTGTTTCATAATATATCGTATTGTATTGCATTGTGTTGTACTGTATCATACTATATTATTTTAATGAATGTAATGTTTGGATAAATTGTATTGTTCTTTGTTGTTACATAATGTCACACATCGGCAATTTGAATGATAAAACTACAAGAAAAGTAGGGTACATGGTAGAACTACTATGAAAACGTAAGGTAAAAGATGAAATACAATTATTAAATAATAAATTAAGAGAAAATGAAAAGAAAATATTAAGACAACGGCGCAATCACACGAAATCGGTTATTACATAAAATAAGTCTTTTCGTCGTTATCTAACGATGAATTTAAAGGATACGATACAACAGAATTTAAGTAACAATTAAAACAAATAATATTGCATCTAAACCAACAATACAATACGATATAATAGGTCGGGTAATAACCATCCAAACAAGGTTTAAGTCTACTTATAATCTAATAAAGTTGGATTAAATTTTAATCAACAAAGATTAAGTTGTCTGGTTGGTAGTAAAGGCCAAACAAATTTAAATCTTTTTTAATGACAAAATTCTTTATTGGAATATTTGCATATCTGATGTGATTGCCAACTAAGGCATGCCTATGATGTACAGGTGCAGGTGAGTGTGGCCTTTTTGTTTAGGTTTTTAAAGAGTATTAATTATAAGTGTGGAATGATATTTTTAAGTTAATTTTATCTTGATTTAATAAGTAAATAAGTAATTTGAAACATATATATTTTTATAAGATAATCAACTAATATGAGATGGAAAAAATTAAAATTAAAGTTACTATTTTTTCTTATTATATATCTCTTTCTTTTACACGCCTCTTAAAAAATATTTAAAAGTTATTATTTAACAAAAAACTAATTGATCCACAGAATGTTTTGAATAACAAAAAAATACTCCATTATTTAGCACAGACTCTGGAAATTCCCCAAGTTGCACAGTTTAGTCGGTTCAAAGTCGTACAAATTTATTCACGTGTGATTATAAATTAAAGGAATATTCGATACTGACATAGCCTACTTTCTCCAGCTTATTTCTTTGACTTCATTAAATATCAGATTTTTTTTACAATATAAATATCGTTTCGACTGTTTCCTCCTATTACTAGAAGACAACTTAAATTATCATAAACAAAAATTATCATTTGATAAGATTTAGGGCATTATAATTCGTAGATGGAAATTAGTTTTGTAAGAGAAAAAAAAACTAATTGTGTGCTAGGTTATGATGAATTGCCTTTGTCATATCTGAAGATGAAATGATTAATATCCACATAATAACTAATACATATATTATTAGTATTTATATAATTCTAACCAATTACCAAATTATTTATCAATAAGTTATTTGGATTAGTCTTCTCATAGTTGATTTTTGTTGTTATATGCGTTTGTTATAAAATTCTACTTAATTTATATAAATAATCTATGAAAAAATCTTAATTGAATATGAGACTGATGGAAGAATTATTGATTCCAAGACATTCTAATACCTACATAACACTAATATCTGCATTATTAATATTTACATAATTCTAATCAACTACAAAACGACTTTTAATAATTATTTCCACCAGTCTTTTCATATTTGATATTTGTTTTTTCATATTGTATTATACGCACATGTTAGATCTGGAGCCCAAGTTGCACAAACACACTCTTTGATTGGAGGAAGAATTACTGATTCTAGAGTATTCTAAATAATATAATTCATTCAAGATAAATATGTATCTAAAGATGGATTATCTATTTATAGTGAATATGTTCCGTTAAAAAATAACTTTACACCATAATTGATGACAATCAACAATAATAAAATAACAATATATGCAAGAGCAATACATTAATCACATATTTAAATTTGTCATTGATTTGATTATAATTATAACCCATTAAAACAAATTGTTCTTTTATCTCAATTATGTCACTCAAATTAGAATTCAATTTCTTTGGGAGTAGATAGTAATAAACTAATCCTTTATATAATCTTTCCACATTTTACAAACAATCTCTTCTCTACACGCTTTCATCACTGTTGTTACTTTAAGTTGATTGTTCATCATCTTTAGCAATAATCATATCATCACGTTCATGTTCACTGAATATTTCATCACTACTTTGATTTTCACGCAAAAATAATATAATATACGGCACAAGCAATTACTATTTTCACCTGCATGTCTAATTTATATGTTCATGTCTTGTCATAGTATTCTAAATCTACTTTTCCACGCACCAAATATTCTTTTAATTATATTACGCAAAGGGACATGTCTATAATTAAATAACTCTTTATCATGCTTAGGATCTTTTTCATTTTCCCAGTAGTCCTGCAAATGATATCGCATCCCTTTGTTATTTAATAGATAGAGATGTTTAATATGATTGGTGAGCATCTTGTTTAATAGATAAAGAAGCAATCTAGTTATTAGTAATAGAAAGATATGGTAGATAAATATTATGAGTATTTTTTTATAAAATATGAAAGTTTGGGGTAATTTTTATTTATTTTTTAAAATTCCCAAATACTAGAATTTGACCCAAAAACATTTTTTTTTTAATATCTGGAAACTTAGAACTCTTAACAAATATATGTGCCTAATTATGTAACCAAACGCACTGACCAAAAAGATTTCAAGTTTTTTTTCCAAAATTTTCCCAAATTTTATTTGGGGCCAAGCGGGTTAATTGGAAAATGTGTTGTAATAAGAAATCTTGGAATAGTTTATAGGCTTTTCTAAAAATCATAAATAAAATAGTTAATTTTACTAATTTATCATTTACTCATATAGTCATATTAATGGACATAAAATAATTTATGAAAAATATATTACAACTTTATGACTTTGTCTTGGAACTTCTATGTTTGTTTAGGCTTTCAAAGAATATTAATTATTGATGTAAATAGAAAAAGTTAATTAATTTTATTTTGATTTAATAAGTGAATAAATAATTTAAAACATATATTTTTCATAGGGTAACTAAATTAATATGAGATGGTGGAAGTAGTATAGGCAACTATTTTTACTTACACACTTTTTAAAAAATATTAAAAAATTGTAATTTAACAAAAAAACTAATTGATTTATTAAATGTTTTTGAAATTTGAATTCCATGTACAAGATAAAATGCTCCCACGTTTCACTGTGTTATACAGTCATACAGATTTATCCATATATAATGGAGAATAAGTCGGTATAAACTTCAACGTTCTTCCCTTTTTTTTTCTTTTTTTTTTTTGCTGCTTCCTCCTTTTATCATAACTCAAAATATCATAAACCAAAATTATCATTTGATAGGGTTTAGGACCTTATAATTCGTAGAGATGGAAACTAGTTTTGTAATTTAAAAACTCGTATGCATTATATATATTAGGGGTGTATAAAATCGAACCAAAAATTGAACCAAATCGCAAATCGAGTCAAATTGAAAAAAAACCCCGACTAGTGGTTGGTTTGACTTGGTTTGGTGTTGAAAAAAAATCCGACTATATTTGGGTTGGTTTGGTTTTAACTAAAAAAAACCAACCTGAGACCAAACCAACTCGACATTATATATATAATTTTAAAATTTTATTTTATACATAAAAATATTTACTTTGATATAATTTTTAAATATTTCTTATACTTTTTCATAGTTTTTATCTTTTAATATATTATTTCAAGTTTGAAACTTAGAATTTTGAATGGTTCTATAAAGATTATAGCCCATAGATGTTGGTAACTATAGTAAAACTTAAATCAAAATCAAATTAATACTAATGCAAAAAGAAAATCAATTTAACACTAGAATGATAATAATATTGAATATTTGTTCTTTGGTTTTACATTGGTTTAGACAATTAAAGTATATAATCTAATTTTAATTTCCTTTAATATTTATTCATGTAACTAATACTTATTAAACTTATTTTAGCATGATTTAGTACTTTTAAATTAGGGATAAGGGTCTGAAAAATACCTCAACTTTGGTCGGATTTGTTGTTGCGATACTAAACTTTCATAAGGACCTATTACCTCTCTAGACTATTTAAAACCATATTTTTTACCCCTTGAATTATTTAATAGTGTATTTTAAAGGTATATATGTGCCCACGTGGACACATTACTATTTATAATTTTGCATTATTTTTTATGTCCACGTGGGCAAATATATATGTTTAAAATACGGTATTAAATAGTCTAGGGAGGTAATAGGTCCTCATGAAAGTTTAGTATCGCAACAGCAAATCCGACCAAAGTTGGAGTATTTTTCAGACCCTTATCCCTTTAAATTATGATCATTTTCATTATGACTTGTTAATTTGCAATATTTGTTTTACGCGATTTCATTATTATTATTTTTTTGGATATTTTAGTGTCATTAATCATATCATTGTTTGTGTTGTATTCTTAAGAAACACCTTAGATAGTTGTATTTTGGTAGGATTGAAGAAATATTTGAAATACAAGTAAATTATATGTTTGTATGAATACTTTAGTGGAAAAACCCGAAAATCCGAAAAAATTTAAAAAAACCCGAGGTTGAAAAACCTGAGTTTTATTGGTTTGGTTTATAGATTTAAAAATCCAACACAAATAATTTGATTTGATATTTGAAAAATCCGAACCAACCCGACCATATACACCCCTAATATATATATATATATATATATATATATAAATTATCAGGTAATTATGAAGAATTTTTATTCTACGATCCATATTGAGACAAAAGGAAAATTACAAATTTTGGAGTTGTCCACTCAAGTTGGCACCACAAGTAAAATTGAAATTGAATACGAGGGTGGAAGAATTACTGATTCAGGTAACACTAATATGTGCATTATTGATACTTGCATAGACATTTGATATTATTATAAGTACGTATCCAGAGAAATTAGTATGTATATATGACAACATATTGAAATAAGATATTTAACAATTTACCCAACACTCAATACTTCACTTGAGGTCACTTCATTTTTATCTATAAATACTGCTTATTGTCTTACCAAGAAAAATACCTTTTCTCTCTTCCTATACCAAACACTAGCTATTTTTTTATTTAATGTTTATTATGAATGGGTTCTTCTTATTGGTCGCAAAGTTGCAACTTTGCTACCAACTACTACTACTGCTGCCCAATTTTGTGCGTCGTAATTTGCTGGCTATTAGAGAGGTTTTCTTAATCACGAGTAATGTAGTTTTGTCTGAACTGGCTACTAACGAACAACATGGCGAAAATTCACTATATTTTGAGGGATGGAAAGCATACGACAAAGATCCTTTCGACCTCAAGGATAACCCGAATGGGATTATTCAACTGGGTCTAGCAGAAAATCAGCTTTCAGTTAACATGATTGAAGATTGGAATAAGAGAAATCTACAAGCTTTCATTTTCTCAATCACAAATCAAGATCATGGATTGTTTGAATGCTTAATTAATGTAAGTACTTTATTTTGCGATCCTCCATTCAATATTAGATGGGCAGTTACGCCTTATTTATTTGCACTAAATGAATGTCTGAATTTTAATCATTCATATTTAACTAATTAAGTGCTTTGATTTTTTAGGTCTGAATCTTAATCATTTAGATTCAATCCATTAAGTACATTTATTTTTTTTTTTAAAAGAAAAAACTTCTTAATGGATCTTAAAATATTTGAACAAATCAGATCTATAGGAAAATGTTAAATACCATATAGACTTATTTAATATGGTTTAAAATATCTGCTGGTTGCTTTTCTTGCTCTTTGTGTGACTTTGTTTTCTCTCGCTATAAATTTTCTTCATCTATTTTCTCAATCAAACATCAAATTTTTCCATTTTGAATTGACAAGTTTTTTTATAATTTTTATAAGTGTTTTTTTATATTAACATTTTTTGGGTGTATTGATATTTGTTATAGATATACACACACGCTTGATGGAGTTGAAGATCTAGTTGGTTACAAAAGTGATGTAACTCTTAATAATTTTCCACCCCAATCTTCAGTTCCAACTGAAAGAAAAAATTTGGCATGAAAAGAAAAATCTCTCTGTCTCAATAGACGACCTTGAATAAGAAGAACCATTATACCGTACAACTTTTACAGCTACAAAAAAGCATGGATGACACTAGAGGTTCACAAGTTAGAGAACTGGATTAAGGTTTTTGGGAAAAAAAATAAGAATTCTTTGATTTTTCTAGTTAGTTAGAATATACATTAGGCATTGATAATATGAAACCTTCTTTATTATTTGATTAGTTGGATTTTTTTTTTTTTTGAAAAGATGTTTATGCTGAATTCTTAAAAAAAAAGTCATGTTATACTCCATCTGTTTAAAAAAAAAAGAGTGACCTCTTTTTCTTTTTGTAACATTTTAGTTTTACCTTTTCACGTGACATATTTAAGACCACAAGATTAAAGAGAAATTTTGTATATTTGACATAACTTAACTTTAGGAATACAAGATTCAAAAGTCTTCTATAATTTTTAAACACCCTGTCAAGTCAAACTAGACTACTCTTTTTGAAATGGAGGGAGTAATAATTTTTATACTGATATGTATAATTTTATATTTGCATATCATATAACTTATTTTTTAATCAAATATAAATATTGAAAATATTATTTTTTAATCAATAAGTAATTTTTTTGTTGAAATGAATTTTTTATAATATTTATTCAGATATTGAAAGCAAAACGTCTTAATCATTCAATGTTTAGATCCATGGACCACATCTTAATAGTTAGATGTTTATTCAGATATGTATATCTAGATCTTAATGNTTTTTTTGGTAACATTTAAGTTTCACCTTTTCACGTAACATATTTAAGACCACAAGATTAAAGGGCAATTTTGTACATTTGATATAACTTTAATTTAGGAATACAAGATTCAAAAGTCTTCTTTATTGTTTAAACACCGTGTCAAGTCAAACTAGACTACTCTTTTTGAAACGGAGGGAGTAATAATTTTTATACTGATATGTATAATTTTATATTTGTATATCATATAACTTATTTTTTTAATCAAATATAAATATTGAAAATATTATTTTTTAATCAATAAGTAATTTTTTTGTTGAAATGAATTTTTTATAATATTTATTCAGATATTGAAAGCAAAACGTCTTAATCATTCAATGTTTAGATCCATGGACCACATCTTAATAGTTAGATGTTTATTCAGATATGTATATCTAGATCTTAATGTACATCTTAATATTCAGATGCTTATTCAAAATTAGACGTCTTAATCATAAAAAAAAGAAACTTTAATTTAGATCTTCAAAAAATGTTTAAAGTTTCAAAGGTCATATTAATTTTAGTGGTAAAATAGGAAAAAAAAAATAATTCTATCCTGATTTAGTAAGTGATCAAGTAATAGAAGACAAATATTTTTAGTAAAATGCACATCTAATATGAGACTAAGCCAAAACATATTTTATTTTGTTGATGCAGGGGATTGCAAAATTAATGGAGAAAACAAGAGTGGGTAATGTTAAGTTTGATGCTGAACGTATAGTATTGACTGCTGGGGCTACTGCAGCTAGCGAGACTCTCATTTCTTGTTTGGCCGATCCTGGCGATGCTTTTTTAATCCCCGCACCTTATTACACTGGGTATGTTTACATAATATTCCGCGTAATAATAATCTTTTATATTTTGCAAATTATTGATTTATATTCGTAAATTAATACAGATTCGATAGGGATTTATGTTGGAGAACTGGTGTACAACTTGTACCTATTTCATGCAATTGCTCCAACAATTTCAAAATTACTATAGAAGCTCTCAAAGAGGCATATGAAAAAGGTCAAGAAGAAAAAATCAAAATTAAAGGCTTGATTTTGACCAACCCTTCTAATCCATTAGGCACCGTTTTGGATAGAGACACACTCAAAAAAATCTTGATCTTCACTAACAAACATAGCATCCACCTTGTTTGCGACGAAATCTATGCTGGCACCGTGTTTGATGCTCCACGATTTGTCAGCATCGCTGAAATCATTGAGGACGAAGGAATTTATGTTAATAAAAATTTGGTTCATATTGTGTCTAGTCTTTCAAAAGACATGGGCCTTCCAGGATTTCGAGCGGGAATACTGTATTCGTTTAATGATGATGTCGTTAATTTTGCTAGAAAAAGGTCGAACATTGGTGATCTGAATGAGACACAACATTTTTTAGCTTCCATGCTGTCTGACGATGAATTTGTACAAGAATTTCTCACTGAAAGCGGTAAGAGGTTAAGGAAAAGGCACGAGAAATTCACTAGCGGACTTGAAAAAATCGGAATTAAGTGTTTAAAAAGCAATGCTGGGCTTTATTGCTGGGTGGATTTGAGGAGTCTATTGAAAGAGGCAACACTTGATGCTGAGGTGTTACTATGGAAATTGATCATAAACAACGCGAAGCTCAACATCTCGCCTGGATCTTCTTTTCATTGTCCTGAGGCAGGATGGTTCCGAATCTGTTTTGCAAACATCGATGATCAAACTGTGGAGATCGCGCTCCAAAGGATTCAAATATTAGTGGATGCTAATAACGATATTAATGAAAATGGAATCGTGAAGAACGCACAGTGAAAGGGAAATGATTTACCAATATAGACTTCATGAACGAAAAGTAGTACGTATAATAAAATTAATATTATGAACGAAAAGTAGTACGTATAATAAAATTAATATTATGAGCTTGAATATGTTGTCTCCTAATTTTCTGATTGCTAAGAGACACAATTATTATATATTTTTATATTATAAATAAAGAAGAAATTGAAGTTTTTGTTATTTTTTTTTTGTTATAAAAATTATATGAAAAATGTTCGTACCGTGTCCTTATTATGAGTAATAATAATGTTTTTTATTTGATCTTTACAAATGCATATTTTTCCATTGAAAAAATGACACAAATAATTTCTTGTGACAATTATTTTTTCTCTATCTACTTGACTCCCTTTTAGACAAAACCAAAAAGTAGGATGAGTAACTTTGCCAATTGGGAGGAGAAGGTGACAAAATATTTATGTATTATTATAAATAATGAAGTCAAGTGGATGTTCATGTGGGTCTACTCTCCTGTAGCAAATTTCCTTGCCCAAGTCATATATTACTGTAAAGTTGACATTAATTTTCACTTAGACATCTTAATTAGATTTTGTTTATTTTTAAATATCTTACGTAAATTTTTTTTGTGTCATTTTGACACTTTTTACAAACACGTCATAGAGAGTGTGATCCACTCGTTTATTACGCTTGAAAAGCTTTTTTAATTAATTTTTAATTTTTTTTCTTTTTCTTCTTCTCCATTTTCAGCCTCCATTTTTCAAGCTTAACTCCATCCATAACAAATGTTTTAAAATTTTAAGAAAAGACCTATTTCAAGATTTAAATATTGAAATAGTCATGAAATTCTTTTTTGGAGGAATTTACTATTGTAATATGGAAGTGGATGTGATTTTTCCTCTTCCTTCAAGGCTTCACTGGCCTTCAAACTTTGCTTTCACTGTAAGTGCTTTCTTATTTTTTTTTCCAGTTAAATTTAATGATTTATATTCAATTTTACTATTTTGTTATTGATTAAGAAGAATGTGAATTCATGACTTAGCTTTATTCTTCTATAATAAAAGGGTTGGTGTATGATTGAGAAGTGGGGTGGGGTAGGGCAGCGTTTCTGCAAAATAATTACTTTGGGAGAAGACAATTAGAAGGTTGCAAAATATTTTTTGTTAATTGGTTAAATGTTTTTTTAATTATGTGGGCAAAAATGCAGCATGTCATCGATTCATTGGCTACTTTTTGTTTTTCTCAAAATTCATTATTTAAGAATAATTTTAGGCACAAAAGACAAATGTCGTCATTTAATTAAACACTTTACATGTCATTCGCGAGTGCATTACACACACATTACATATTTTTGCTGATTGTAAAGAAATTGTCAAAATGACACAACAGGACCTTACATGATTACATGGAGTGTCTAAAATGAACTTTATAAATAATTCACCCGATTGTTACATGATTTTCCTGCACCTTAAAGACTCCGATTTCGTCCAAATCTTGACAAGGTTGGGAAAATCCAAAAGATATTCATTGAAAAAGACACTAACAAAAGATATTTAGTTTGTGAATCATTTACCTTGTTTCCTTGAGATTCAAGTTTGGCTTGGAGCAATTCTTCAAAGAAAAGAATTTCGTCGATTTTCCGCTGCAAAAGATAAGGTACACAATTCGTCGATTTCTTTCTATAGATCCAACAAATGACATTAAAGTCAGGTTTGAATGTTCACTATTTGAATAATGATTGAAATTCTCTGGTTGAATGAATTGAGAAATTTGAAATATGATTATAAATATATTTATCTTTGTCCATTATCGATCTGTTTTCTTTTGGTTACTCGATATTCTTTTATGAGTAGGAAAAAGAGAAAAGATTTACTGACCTGAGTATTTTTTCTTCCTTGTGGTTCTTTCATGGAATTTTGTTGAAGTTTTGTTTGTTGTTTCTCGTTTTTTTTTCATGAAAGTAACGGGAGAAGATGAGTAATATTTATAAAGAGTTATTTTATAGGTTGAAAAGGAAAAAGACTTTGAGTTGAATAAGAACTTGGAAAAGTCAACTTCTGTTTTTTTGTTAATAAATAAAAAAACTAAAATGGAAGAGAGTTTAAGGAGCAAGTCATATTCTTTTTGTTAAGGATTCAAAAAGAAAAATAAAATGGTCCCACAACTTTTTCCAATTGGAACGTGTGAACCTTTCCCTTCTTTTTTTTGGCCAAAGTCATCTACGGCCCCTTAAAGTTGTTCGCATATTTCACTTAGACACTCTAATTCAACCTTTTACCTATTGAACACTTTTACCTATACAAAAATTGTTCCTATTAGACACATTTGATAATCAACAAAAAAATGTCAAGAGTGTGTGATGCACTTGCCATGACATGGCAAACTAACTAATTAAAAGAAGCCACGTGTCTTAAAAGATGCCATGTGTCTTTTGGGCTCCAAAATAATTATAATTTAAAAAAAAACTAAAATCCTAAAGTATGTATGTTGCAGCCTCCGCCTCCGACTCCAACCTGCCCATTCCCCCCACTTCATCTTCTTCCCCTTTTTTTTAAAAAAGCTTAAATCTCCTAAAGTTTTCTACTTCTTTTTTTAATTTANTTACTCCAAGTGGGAGTTCTCAAAGTTGAACAAAGGGACAAGGTAGGAGAGCAAGCCGCCATAAGACATGTTTCTGAGGGCGTGAAATCATACACATTGGTGTCCCAAGGGTGACACAAAATCTGTCAAGGAACCAAAGGGTCATTCGAAGGGAAAAAGAGAAAAAATTTAAAGAATTTGAGTCATTGAAGATGTTCCCTAATATGTCAGCACATGATTTTATTCACCTTTTTGAAATAAAATGAGCTGAACTGGCTGATTATAAGGAAATTTCAGATTGGAGAGTCTTAACTTATTTAACAGACGATCTCCATGAACCTTGGGGTAGTAGATTGACTGATGTTTATCATGACATTTGGTTTAGGGTTTACATTTGTTGTCTTAAAGACTTGCGGGAGGATTTCAGTCTTTGAATTACTTGTAAATTTTTATTGCTTATTTGTTTTTCAAGATATGAATTATGTAGTTTGTTTTTCTCTTAAATTATGTTATTAGACTTAAAAATTCTTGTTATCAAAGTCTTCAATATATTAATTATACATACTAAGAAATTAGATTTGAATTTTGATTAAATATTTAGTTTGTAGATGATGATTGGATGCATACATGTCTTTTCGATTTTACATTAAATATGAAATCTTTATGAGAATTAATTTGCTTGAATGTGTATGTCGCATGCATAATTGATTAAAATTCTTGCCTAATTATATGTCAATAACAGACATGGCATCAAAAAGTATCATTGCTGACTTAAGCAAAGATGAAAAACTTAACGGTGATAATTACGACATCTGGAGTTGTAAAATATGATATGTACTGGAAGAGAATTTTTTTTGGAAGGTATAAATCATGTTTTGAATCAACCAGAAGAGGGTAATACTGCACAACACAAAAGGGATCTTGAAGCTTACAAAGCTTGGAAAAAGGCTAACTCCACTGCACATGGAATAATAGTTAGTTCTGTAGTTGATGACCTCATACATGAATGTGAGAAATTCCCTACTGCTCATGCTATGTGGACATATCTGCGATGAATGTATGGGGGTACATCTGTAACCCGCCTCCATCAGTTGACTATCAAATATGATCAGAATATCAAACAACACCTTAGGGTGATGTCAAACATGATAGCTCAACTCAAGAGTGTTGGTCATGTTCTTTCAGATGAACAACAAATTCAAATTCAGGCAGTGATTCAGTCTCTTCCCAACGATTGAGAACATTTGAAGGTTAACTTGACCCATAATGATATCATCAAAACTTTTTCCGATGTTGCAAACCATGTTGAACTGGAAGATGAGCGCCTTGGTGCTGCTAAAGCTGCTTCTAATGCCTTTGTGGCAGAGTCAAGTGGTACAAAATCCTCAGGCTTCAAGCGCAAGAAAAATTGGAAAAGACAAAGAGATTGGAGAAAGACCCTCTAAGAAAAAGAAGAAGCCAAACTCGAAGAAAGGAAAACGGTTTTTCAAGAAGAGAGATAAGAGTAAAATGAAGTGCTACAATTGCCAAGAATTGGGACATTTTTCTCGTGAATGTACCGAGCCCAAAAATGTAGCATTTCTAAACGCATCTCTAAGTGCTACATATGTTTTAGCACTTTTTTACTAACTGAATCTTATCCTGTGTGGATTGTAGACTCATGATCCACTGACCACGTGAGTAAAGATAGAGAGACGTTTGTGGAGTTTCGTCGAGTTTCATCTAAATCAAGGTGGATCTACGTGGGAAATAATGCTAAACTAGAAGTCAAAGGGATATGCACTTGCAAAGTAGACTTGCGTGGTGGCCGTTCTTTGATGTTGCATGACGTCCTATATGCACCAAAGATTTGACGAAACTTAGTATTTATGTTTGTTCTTTTAGACGTTGTTTTTTATTTATTTTTTAGTCGTAATGGTGTTAGAATAACTCTAGATAATGTTTTATATGATTTTGGACTTTGTTATGACCGTTTTATCGTATTAGATTGTAATCCTTCAACTTATGACTATTATGTTGACGTTGTGTAATGACATGTTATTCAAGTAACAATGATGTTGATGCTATTGCATGGCATGCACGATTAGGTCACATAAGGCAAGATCAAATGAATAGGTTGACAAAAAAAGGGCATTTAGACTCTTTCACCAAAATTGAAATGCCAACTTGTGAAAATTGTCTTGCTGAAAAGATTAAACCATTTGGGAAGGCTAAGAGAGCTGAGTTCCCACTTCAATTAATTCATTCTAATATTTGTGGTCCAATGTAAGGGCAAGGTCTGGTGCTATATACTTCATTACATTTTTTGATTATTTCACACGTTTTGGTTATGTCTATTTGATTTCTCATAAATCTGAAGCACTTGAGTGCTTTAAAAGATATATGAACGAAGTTGAAAATCAATTAGATAAAAACATAAAAGCTTTAAGAACCGATCGAGGACGTGAATATTTGTCAAAATAATTTGAAGAATTATGTACTGAAAAGGGTATTATCAGACAGTTAACTATTCCTTATACATCTCAACAAAATAGTATAGTTGAAAGAAGGAATATAACATTATTATACATGACAAGATTAATGATGGCGCACACAAATTTGCCTTTCTCTTTCTAGAGAGATGCATTATTGGTTGCGGCTAACATATTGAACAAAGTGCCTTCTAAATCAGTGTCTTCCACTCCTTATGAACTTTGAACTGGTCATAAAACAAACCTGAATGATCTACAATCATAGGGTGGTGCAGCATACATTAAAGATCGTTTTGGTGAGTTTGGTAAACTAAGTCCAAAAGAAAAGAAATGTATCTTTATAAGGTACTCTGAACGCTCCAAAGGGTATGTGTTCATCGATGGACTGGAGGATAGAAGTATCACTGAAATTGTATCACGAGATGTCAGATTTTTGGAAAATGATTTTCCCAAAAAGGGTGAAATAGATGAAGTTGAGCCTCTGTTCGAAATGTTGAATTCAGAAGATCAAAAAATGTTGTCAAACATACTTGATAATTCAATGGATCAAGAAATGATTCCTGGTCCAAGTGAGAGTTATGAATCCCAAAATCCTATAGAGGATTTTGAATTTCAAATACGTAAGAGTACAAGAAAAGGTGTACCTAAACGATCTTATGAGATTGAGGATTATGTTTTCTTGGTATCTCTTACAGAATTGGATGAACTTAATTTTGTAACAGATGTCTTATCATGCCCTGAAAGGGATGAATGGTTAAAAGCGATGAAAGAAGAATTAGAGTCCATGAAAATCAATAAAGTCTGGGATCTAGTTGACCTTCCTAAAGAACGTAAAGCTATTGGGAATAAATGGATTCTTAAAGTTAAACGTAAATTGTATGGGTCAATAAAAAGACACAAAACATGATTGGTTGCAAAAGGTTTTACTCAAGAAGTTGGAATAGATTATGAGGAAACTTTTTCACCAGTTGTGAAGTTTACATCCGTACAATTACTTTTAGCTATTGTTGCACATTTAGATCTAGAATTACACCAAATGGATGTGAAGATCGCTTTTCTCAATGGCGAATTAAACGAGGAAATCTACATGGAACAACCGGTTGGTTTCGTTGTTAAAGGTCAAGAAAATAAAGTATGTAAATTGAAAAGATCAATTTATGGCCTAAAGCAATCTTCATGGCAGTGGTATTTGAGATTTTATACGGAGATGATGTCATTTGATTTCACCATGATCGATGAAGACCATTGTATCTATGTGAAAAAGTCCAATGGAAATTTTATAATTCTTTCTCTTTACGTAGATAATATTTTATTAGCTAGAAATAATTTGGAGTATGTAAAAACTGTCATGTCATAGATTTCAAAATCATTTGATATGAAAGATATGGGTAAAGCAGACTATATATTGGGTGTTAGGATCCAAAGAGATCGTTCCAAGAAATTTTTGAGTTTATCTCAAAAAACTTATATAAAGAAAATAGTGAAACTTTTTGAATGAATAGTTGCAAATTCATGGATACTCTTGTAGCAAGGGGTGAAACTTTAAGCCTTGAAATGTGTCCAAAGACTGAAAAAGAAAAGGAAGACACACTACTAAAAAACTGCCAAAAAGCGACGGACTACGTCGCTTTTTTGGCCAAAAGCGACGCAATCAATCTCGTCACTTTTTGGCTCGACGCTTTTCCAAAAGCGACGGATTGCGTCACTTTTTATTTGTTTTTTTAAAAATATTTATTTCAAAAATGCGACGTTGTCCATTGCTTTTTTGCTTTTTTTTTTTTTAAAAAAAAGAGACGAAGTCCGTCACTTTAATTAATTTTTAATTTTCTTAGAATCTTGAAAAGCGACAGACAATGAGACGCCGTCCGTCGCTTTTTTGGAAATAGAATTCTGAAAAGTCCAAAAAAGCGACGAACTAAAGGACCCTGTCCGTCGCTTTTCTGGGTTTTTAAACAAAAAAAATTAAATAAAGCGACGGACTAAAGCTCAACATCTCGCCTGGATCTTCTTTTCATTGTCGTGAGGCAGGATGATTCCGAATCTGTTTTGCAAACATCGATGATCAAACTGTAGAGATCGCGCTCCAAAGGATTCGATTGTTTGTGGATGCTAATGTTATGAGTTCGAGTCCTAATTCTCTGATTGCTCACTCCATTCTGTTGTAATTCCTAAGAAATTGAAGTTTTTATCATTATTCTCTTCTGTTGTAATAAATACTATGTGAAATGAAATATATATTTATGTTTTTGGTCTATCTATTTTATTAGGGAGGAACTATTTAATTATATAAATAGTATTATTATTTTTATTAAGTACAATAATTAGCTAATAATGTCAAAGTTAACAGGTAGGGATGTTCATGGTTATGGTTAAAAAATCAAATCGAACCGCAATCTAAATCAAACTGATTAAAAAAATTGATTGGTTGGGTTTGGTTTTAAATTTTGAAAACCGGCATTATTTGGTTTGGTTTTGGTTTTACTAAAAAAAACCGCAAAAAAATTACGATTACTTTCAAACCGGATAACCAAAAAAACTAAACCAAACCGACGGTTATTTTTTTCGTTTGATGTGGTTTGATTTTAGAAATTTAAAAAACTGACTAGATTGATTTTGTTTTGGTTTTAATCAATAATCAATCTAAATCGAACCACGAACACCCCTATTAACAGGAAAAACGTAGATTTGGAACAAGCACATTCTTTAATAGTATGAGACTGGTGATAAGGATTGATGGTAATTTTGGATTGACCCTTACAGTATTGAAACGCTTTTATATGAATAATTGTTGCGTATTTTCCTCATAAACACATGATATTTTCTTGTTGAGTAATTACTTATTCTTCTCTGCTTAGCATCTATTAGTGTTGATGTGAGTATAATTGTTTTCTTTCATCTTTTATGCATAAACTTTTCCCTCATGAGTCCATTTGGACTCATATTTTCTCTGCATTCACTATATAAAAAATGATGTTTAGCGGCAGTTAATTAATAGCAATAGCTCAATTGCAGCTAAATATGTATTTTTAGTGGCAATTAGCACTCTTTGCATATGTATATGTATGTTCTTAAAGCCTTTAGCGACTTTGGATCTAAAAACACTTGACTAATGCCGATAAAGACTTTACCACTCTTTATTAATGTGCTTATTTATTGCCGCTAAAAGTTATTTTTGTTGTAGTGATTTTCCTATTGAGCTAATACCCAATTGATATTTATTGAGTCAACTCCATCAATTCAAAGAGAAAGAGGTCGATGCGAAAAAGGGAAAGCTGAATTACAAGTTTTAAAGGGTGAAAATGGACCGTATACACTGGGTTTACAATCTGGTATATGAGCAAACAAGCTGATATACAGTCAGTATGCAGAAGTATACACTCGTTGTATACAAATGCGCAGAAACGAAAATGGGCTTTGAAAAAAGCCCAAATGATGGAGCTTTATTAGAGGAAAAATCACCCACATATATACTTAAGGGGTAATATTATGGATTTTAAATCTACTTTTAAAATATTATTACCTATCACATTTAAATTGCGGGTTATAACTGTTGTGCCATAATTTTCCTATCTCTAGAAAAATCATTTTTTGAAATGTTCTAAGTACAAAAAACAATTTGAGAAAAAATACTTAGAAAGAGTTGCCACTTAATTTTTTAAAGAAATTAAGAAAACTTATAATTTTCAAAGATTTAAACAGAAAAAAAATCATTTGAAAATGCCAAAGGGGGTTCGGGGTTCAATTTACACTTCGAGAAGGTTTAAGCATTCAAAGTGCCCGCTAACATGCGGTTGACCTGCGACTTGACTAAAAAATATATATTTGACTATTGTTAGAAAAAATAATAATTTAACATAAAAAATAATAACTGATAATATATTTGATTTACTTTTAGGAAATAATTAAATAAATGACACATTTTATATTATTTTACTTTTTTTTTGAAAATGGGACCTTAATTGAACCATTTGAATTAAGGTGCAAGTGATTAGAAAATCAATAAAACTAGACTAATTAGAATTTATTTAGTTCATTTTAAAATAAATTAAACCAATTTAACACATTAAAGCATAAAAAAAATCATTTTAAATTAATTGAAGAATAAAAGTTTTGACTAACTTTTGAGCAAATGACTAAGTAAGTATTTATTTATAATAATTTACACTATTAGATAAATTTTGAGAAAATAGTTAAACAAAGAGCAATTTTTATTTTTTAAGAACATGGGACCTTAATTGAAATATTGAATTATAGACAAGTAATTAGAATTTTAACGAAACTAAATTAGTTGGTTTCTATTCGAGTCATTTTTTGGTTTATAAAAAAAATCTATTTTAAGCTAAATTAAAAAAAAGTTTTGGCTAAATATTATAAATGATAATGCAAGAGTTGATAAAATGAGATTTGTTAGAAATAAAACAACACATAGAAATAGTTTGTCTTTTGGGGAAATCGATTAAGTTAATTAACAATTCTAAAGTTAGAGTTAATAAACAACAAACAATAAATAATTATAATTAAATAATTTAAGAGTAACGGAGAGAAGTTGAATTTGGGCCTTTCTTGGGCCAAATTCGTTGCCACTTTTGGGGTTTAACCAAAACCCGTTTTTGGTATACAGCTGATGTATATTAGTGTATATCGGATGTATACAACCCATTTTTTCGCTTTCTGAGACCTGTACGTTAACTCCAAAGACTTGTTCTTCGATTTTTCAAGGTTGGCTGACTCGACATAAGAATTTTGGACCTTATGGCCCTATCATCGAATGACAAGGAGAAGAGATAGAGTCCGTGAGGACTCGGGTCGGGTTTTCACATGCATAAACAAATGAAAAGGAACATAAGTAATGCTCAAAGTAGTTCATAATAGAAAATAACACAGCATGATATTTTTGAAACAATAACCCAAAGGGGACTGAGTTACAGAGGACAACTAAAAATGAAGGGGCAAAGACTTCCTTAATGAAAAATTAACAGCATGTTACATATGATAATTAGGCTAAACCATCAATAACATCAACTTTAGCAAGAACACAATTAATACATAACTTACCTATTTCTAAGAGCATCAAAATAAAATATTCAAACCCATATATGACAATTTGAAACTAAACCAATATACTCAACTTTATATTAACAATCAAATGCTCCCACAACAAATTTTCTAATGAGCACTTTTCAGTTCTTCATTCATAATCCACAAAGGAAAAAAAAAAAAAAAAAAAAACCGAGACTAGTGACCTCAACTTAACAGAGGAAACAAGCGTACATCAAATGGTCATATTTAAACAATAATAAATGCATAAGTAGGAACTATATTAAACTAATCACTTATGACCCTTTTGTTATGATAAAAGCATGGTTTAACACCTTAAGTCAACTACTAAAGGGGCTGGACAGGAAGGTTAAAAGAAAGAAACAATTATGCCTCAAAGCACCGGCTAGTATCGAAGAACAAAATATGGAAATACATAACGACTGACTTACGAGATACAAGAAAAGATATACTAAGAATGCATCGCTAACTTAAGCCAAAACGAAATGGTACTCACGTGATGTTATAACAAATCAAGATTGTGAAGAAAGTACGTTATCATTTACCAGATGAACAACTACAACATTGAATAAAATTTCCAGATTTTTGATTAATGAATAACACCAAAACAGATCAAACCATACTCAAAAAGCAAAGGAACAATCAGATTCTCGGCCACATTTTCGAAAGCGAAACATTTTAGATATGAAAAGCAAGAAACATAATTAGGAATAGATTAACTACGAGCGAATGATCCGAGTTAAAATAAGACTAAGGTGAATTGTAAACATGATATCACGAGTTAAAGACGCAAAACTGACATGAACAATATTTGAGTTAAACAAGAACATAGATAAATACTACGGGATTAGACTAGCGATGGTGGTAATCTATAACGATGAATCAGACAGCAGAGAAGAAAAAAAATTCGGCTAAACGATGAAAAGACAGAACTATATAGCTTAATGCATTCGAAGTCGAAACTAAATGAATCGCAAAAGAACTTCACTGATATTTACTTCATGCTCACAGTCCCAAGAACTCACAGGGGAAAACGAAACTGAAAGCAAAAAAAACTAAAACAAAGAAATCAACTAATCCTAATAATTGGACTCCACTAGATATTGAACACATTACACACACTACATAGAAAACATAATGCAAGAAAGGGCGAGATTACCTCAATTGGAGCAGCGACTGGACGACAACGAGCTTGAGAGCAACGATTCTTTTACCATGAACTTCGAATAGGAATGACAATCTAAGAAAATCCAAGTGTCGATCCTCTCGTATCTTAGATTCAAAAAGCTAGATATAAAATTTTCAAGTGTGTGAGTGAATATTGTCTCAAAACTAAACTCCAAAACTCAAAAAAAATAAAAATCTCCCCTGCCCCCCCTTGAATGAAAACTAAGGAGACTATTTTATAGAGGGGTGAAAGGGCAGATAGGGGGGGTGAAACCCGTTTGAAATTTTGAATCTATTCCTTTCTTTTCGAGGCAACAATGGAAGTGATGGGGAAAAAACTGAATTCCGCGAAAAGGGGGAAAAGGGGATGTGAAGGTTTGACGTTGGGGTTGCTATGATATGGGTTTTGCAGGGTAGTTGAGCGAGCTTTCCAAGTTTGCAGCGCAATTTGCTCGCTGAATTTCGGTGTTCGCGTGAAGAAGTAGAGTAACAGGGGTCGGGTACTGTTTTGGAGTGGGTTGAGGCGGCTGGAAGAGGTTTTTGTTGTTTGGGAGTGTATTATTGTATTGTTGCATGTATGGATGGGCTGGGAATATTGTGGAGAAATGGGTTTGAGGGATAATAAGGGAAATGGGCTGATTTGGTGCTGCTGTAAAGCAAATTGGCCCAACAAAATAGCCCAAATTTGGGTCTTACAAGAATTGGAACTCAAGCTAATAAATGACTACATTAGCAATTGAAAATATAACCAATTGAGATTAAAACTTAGCCAAAATTGAAAAAATTAATTGGCCAACTCGGGCCAAAGCTGAATAAGACAAACCTTTGAAATTAATTTATGAGCTTCTTAATCTTAACGAAACAAAATAATCAATTTGATTATAAACTAATTAATTTAAAATAAAAACTGTTATATGACTAAACTAATTAAACAAATATTTAATTAAAACAAAATCTTTTTTGAGACGATTTTCGAATAATCATAAAATATACTAATTATATGCATAGTTATGTAAAACATATATATCATCTAAAAATTATGAAAAGTGACAAATTATTTAAAAATCTTGCAAACTATATTATTATTATTATTATTATTATTATTATTTATTTATTTATTTTTGTTATTATTATTCTTTTTTTTAGAAATTTTATAAAACTAATAATTTTAAATCATTTGAAATTGGAGAAGGTCGAAATGATTAATTTATATTATGGAGGGTCAAAATTTGGGTGTCAACAATAACATATCACTTTTTATTTATAAATCAGTTTAATTCCAATTTATTAAATAATTAAAATTTTATAATTATATTTTTATTATTAGGTGATATAAATAAAAGAATCAATCCTAATTATCTCTTACCCATTTTTAGGATTTTACCTTGATTCATGTTCCTTTTTTATTGTCACACGTCAAATAAAAAATAGGTCAGACAAATAGTGAACAATTTAATGTTCATACCAAAATATAACATTATACATTTTAAAAAAACGTCATAAATGAAATTATTATACCCACCAAAAATATGAAATCAGTATACGAATTTCATACAATTTTTATGCACACTATTCATACACATTTCATGCTAACTATTTCATCACATAAGTCGTCACTTTTTCACAGAAGAATCATGCCAATATAATACCAAATTAATATTAATTCTAACCATTAACTGTCATTTATTAGATAATGAGTACACAAAATTTATTCTAATATAATGTCAAAATCATACCAACATGGTATAACCAGTATGCCAATTTCAAATAAATTTTATGTAGTTTTTTTTAACGAGAAACATACAAAAAAAATGAATGTTCTTACCAAAATCTATATCATTTTCAAACAAATTTTATGTATTTCAAAAAATAAATGTTCATTCCAAAAACGCCATAATTAAATATCTTACAGAAACAAAATCTGAATATCTTTTTTCTAGTATCACCGTTCTTAATCATTATTTTTTTACGTTTGGTTTGTATACCAATACAAATAAAAAATCGCAAGAACATTAACCTGAAGGATCCCATCTACCCACTCTAACCATCCGGTGGGAGAACCACTACTACAACCCAAACCAAGCAATCAATCTATAAACTAAGGCATATAAGTCAAATGCTAAGGAAAGAAAATAGAGTTTCCATAAACTCTAACAAAAGTTCAACAATAACTAACAAATGCGGAAGAACTAACCTAGAACCTGAAAGTTAATGTACCAAAACTCTACTAACGATAAGTCTAAGAACAAGGGGTACAACCCCGAAACTAAACAACACCTTAAACAAAAAGTCTAAGTCCGAAAAGAGTGGACTTAAACAAGGAAGATCCATGACAGCCTGAAAGAACTGATTCACCCTTGAATCTGGTCACTCTCATAGTCACTTAGCTGAGGTCTATCAATAGCCACCTGAAGATGCCATGTACTCAACAAAGAAAGAGCAAGTGCAGTATCAGTACACAATCACCGTGTACTGGTAGGATCATACAGCTATCCCACTAAGTGTAACATACATTAGTCAATACAACAATATAATTGCATGCACATATAGAACATATACAATATCATCAACATATACGATCAATGAACAACTTCATGATTCTCACATATCACAGTTATATCAATTTAGAGCAACATACCGTCTTCCAATATCAATCACCATTAGATATGAACGAACTTATCACAAGTAGATACACAACACAATTCAATGGTCCTCTCACGAAACCCAATTCAATGGTCCTCTTATGGAATCCAAACCCAAACAGTTAGCATGCCGGAACATGGCAATCCGATCCAAGTTAGTTATGTCGGAACGTGACAGCTGATCCCATGTTTATGCCGGAACGTGGCAATCCGATCCAAGTTAGTTATGCCGGAACATGGCACCCACCCATTCGACAAACCACAATCACAATCACAATGTATATTCTCAGAATCATACAACAAGAGGTGATTCATGACATACAATTATTCAATTATCCTCATTTTGCAACAAGTGTGATCAATAATGCAACATTCGCATACATGTATCATAATGAAGCAAGTGTTATGCCATAATTTTACTATCTTTAGAAAAATTACTTTTTTGAAATGTTCTAAGTATAAAACAATTTGAGAAAAATACTTAGAAAAGAGTCGCCACTTAATTTTTTAAAGAAATTATGAAAACTTATAATTTAAAAAGAGTCAAACAGATTAAGTCTTTAAAAATTTAGAGAAAATGGGTAAGAGGTTCTTATTTTCGCACCAAGAAGGTGTTTAAGGCATTTGAAGCGCTCGTTAACGTGCGGTTATCCTACGACTTGACCAAAAATATTTTTTTTACTATTTTTTTTTAAAGTTGATTTAACATAAAAATAATAATTTACAATATTTGATTAACTTTGAGAAAAAATAGTTAAATAAACGACACATTTTATTTCATTTTATTTTTTAGAGAAAGGGATCCAAAATGAAATATTTGACTCGAAATACAAGTGACTAGGATATTAATAGAACTAGATTAATTAGAATTTATTTAATTCATTTTGAAATAATAATTTAAACCCATTTAAGAAATTAAAGCATGAAAATCATTTTAAATTAATTGACTAACCTTTTTGAGAAAATGACTAAATAAGTATTTTTTTTAATTAATTGAAAAAGGTTTTGACTAGAATTTTTAAAGTTTATTTGAGAAAAATGCTTAAACTTAAAACAATTTTAAAATGAGTAAAATGTGATTAAGTGAAAAGCATTAAAGAACTTCTCTTTTTAAGAACCAAAGATTTAACTTAATTGAAGATATAAATTTTTGGACCAATATACTTGATTAATAAAATAAATGAACACATGTATTAAAATTAAACCAACACAAAGAAAATAACTCATCTTTTGGGGAATCTAATTAAGCTAATTAACAATTCTAAAGTTAGAGTTAATGATAAGAAAAACAAACAATAAATAAAGATAATTAAATAATTTAAAGGTAAAGGAGAAATGAATTTGGCCCCCTTTTGGGCCAATTTCGCTGATAGTTTTTGGGCTTTAACCCAACTCCCGTTTTGCATATACACCGGATGTATATCAGTGTATATGAGCGTATATATCAGCTCTTTTCATGTATCTCTTGGTTACGAAGACTTGTATTTCGCCTCCGCCCTGTGTCTTTGCATTTTGGGGCCTGCATATCAGCGTATACAACATGTATATAACCCATTTTTGACTTTTCGGGACCTGTAATTTAACTTTCCAGCAACTCGAACAAGATGTGGCTGACTCGATAAAAGAATCCTAGGTCTTTATGGCCCTCTTGAAATGTGAAGGGAAGAAAGATGAACTTCAAGAGGGCTCAGATGGTATTACATGCAACAAAATGAAGGAAACGAATTAGAAAAAAAAGTGGTAAAGCTTCCTAACTAAACAAAACTACATAATATCAACTAAAAAGATAAAACAAGGTCAAAGGTGAACTAAACAAATCGATTATTAAGGACAACTGCATAAGGCAAGCAGGCCACGGAGGAAAATTATCATTTTAAACACATTTATATTTAACTCTTAATATTCACTATTTAAACTTTAAGAACTTAACAACTACAAGGAAAATTTCTAAGTTAATGGGCAAGAAAAATCCAACTCACTGCAAAACTAAACTAACTACACACTTTAAAAGCTCATGGCATCCGGTAGCATTCCAAAACAGTGTACGAAAGTATATGACAACCAACCTAAAGGACGCATGAAAGATATGGAACACATTAACGGAAGCAATAACAACTAATCAAATTTGAACTTGAGAGCATATTTATTTATTGATTATTAGCCACATATCACGACTACAGAGAAAAACAACCAAAATACAAGTAAATAGTGAAAGAGAACATGTTTATACAACTAACACATTCAACATTGAAACTGAACAAAAATGGCTCATCTCAAGCAAACTCAAACACTGAATACAACCAACAATAAGATGAGGCATAACAAGTCACTAATTAACAATTGAAATCTGGAAGAAATTTACTACTGGAACAATGACAAAACAGAACACACATCAACTGAAAGAAAAGAACGAGAATATTACCTTTTTCGGTGCAGCGATACTAGGACGATGAGAAGAGCGTTTCCACCACTCTTTTCGAATACTAAAGGCAAGCTAAAAAAATTCTAGCGATGATCTTTTCGGAACTTAGAATCAGAAGACTAGATATAAAAAGTTTAAGTGTAGCAGTGACTATTGCTTCAGAAACAAGCTAAAAAAAACCTTTCTCTATGCTCGCTTCTCCCCCCCTTCAACGATGGGTAGGGGTGATTTATATAGAGAAAAACTATGCCGATTAGGGGGGAAACGGGTGAAATTTCAAATTTGAAATTAAGATTTCTTTGCTCCTCTTTCAAGACAACAATGGAAGTGATTTGCAAATCTCTAAAAAAGGGGGAAAAGGGACGTGAGGGTGGTTGGACGCTGTTGGCGAGGAGGACGAGGGCTTTTCTCCGGATTGATGCGACTAGTCGCTGTGCTGGATTTTGGTTCGCTGCCCATTCACGCGTTGCTGGGTTTCGCGTGAAGAAGAAGAAGACGGTGTCGGGTCTATGCTGTACGTATGTTGTATGTATTGTTTTGATTGAATTGGGTTTTTTTGTTGAAGAAGAGTTGGGTCGGGTCTATAGGGGAAAATGGATGGGTTACTGAACTGAGCATGAATTTGGGATGGGGCTTGGGCTTGCTGGAAATTTAAGAAGGGCCCAAACTTGGTCTCATGAAGGATTGGGTGAATTGGTTAGATTTTGAATTGAGGATTTGACCCATGTATTAAAATTATAGCCAAATAAATTTAGAACGTAATCAAATTGAGTTTGATTAGCAAATTCGGCTAAAATTTGAATAAAATGAAGTAATATTAATTAATTAACAAGCTTCTTAATTTTAACAAAAATATAATAATTAACTTAACTATGAACTAAATAATTTAAAATTATAATCATAACATAAACTAGAGTGAATTAATAAAATAATTACCTAAAAATGTCAAATCTTTTGGAATGATTTTCAAATATTTATAAAATATACTAATTATATAAAAACATATTTATTATTTAAAAATTATAGAAATGACTAAAATTACTTTAATATAGACTGTAAAGCATTTTTAATTTTTTTTTAATAAAAACTATCTATTCCAACTCGTTTGAAATTGAAAAACCTCGATGATTAATTTATATTGTGGATGTCCAAAATTGGGTGTCAACAACTGTTCCTCGTTTGACTTGTATTGATGAAAGAAATTCGAGGCGAATGAAATTGACAAATCCAATTTTGATCGACCACGTCTTTATCTTTTAGAAATGAATTTTGGTGCGGCCTTTAAAAATTATGGCTGAACCCTGAAAATGGATTTCCTACATATCTCAGGCTCTTTGAGAATTCAGGCCACTTGTAGTTCGATACTCTTCATTTGATGCACGATTTTGAAAGAAATTGAATTATGAAGAGACTGAAATGCTAAAGAATAAGATTTAAGAGAGAATGTCGGAATGCAACTGAGTTTTCAACACTGATCCCGCCTACATATCCCTCAACTTAGGGAATTAGCTGCTTGTAGTTCAACTCAATCGATTGAAAAGAAAATCTATTATGCAAGATAACCTTTGGTTTTGGAAAAGTGACAAAGTAAGTCTAGTATGACAAGGAGACTTGCAACCTCTTAGTCATGAATGTGACGCACTTCACATTAATAATTAAGAACTTACACGGACATAATTCTCAACACTCTTAGAGCATTGTCACTTTGATTAGAAGACTGCTTCCGGTAAAGACAAAAAAATTTCGAATGCGAAACTGAAACCAGGAGACCTAAAGAAAACCCACATGCCTTCTGATAAGGGTGTGGTTTGATTGTGGCGGAAGTCGCTCCTCAGCTCGCGTCCTAAGAGTCTGACATTCCTCTTCAGACTATGTCCCAGTTCGCTGCTGAGAAAATTTTCCACGTTGTTGTATCATTTTTGATATCGTCCGCACCTGTGATTTGCTTTAAGAATTCATCCTCTTGGGATGTTCTTGGAAAAGACTGAGATAAAACTCATTAGCATAAAAATGTAATTCAAATGGGGAGATAGTGTCTTTTACCATGTTGACATTTAATTGACCTCATTGAACATTTGACGTGAACTTCCTCCAGTTTGACATAAAGCAAATAAAGCTTGTACACTATATTTGCCAATATAATCTTCAATGTACTCTTTCTTTGATGTCGAAGTAATAAAATAGACTGATGTAATATGTTGATAGTTCTTCTCGACGTCGTTGTTGATGACTCTCTTGATATTATTTTTGCAAATGAAAATGATGCAGCCGATGTTGGTTTTCTCGCATTGCATGGTTTCCTTCCCTGCGATGCGTTAATCTTTTCTCTTGCGATGCATGACCCCTTTCTCTTGCTACGAATGAATCTTTCTCTTGCGATGCTGATAAGCTCAAATTACACCCTCCCTAAAGAAGCATAAGCGATCGTTATCAAGTAAAGAACCCAACTTGTAGATTGTGGTCGATCCCACGAGGAAAATGGTTTAGACTTTACTTTAACCAACAATTATATTCAATTAGTCAAATTACTTCCAGAAACAGGTAATTAAAAGGGGGGTTTTGTGAAACAAATTGTAAGAATTCAATAAATAATCAGTAATCAAAAGTCAGTTTTGGTTGTTATCAGGATGAGTGAAATAGCTAGGGTATACATGTTCCCCACAAGCTCATAACACAGTAATCCTAGTAATAGCAATCCTTTCCTAATGCACTGCATGCAAAGTGATAAGTTAGGTATCTCTAAATCCTTGGTCTGACATCTAGAGAATTTCACCCCGCACCTTGGTCCGGCTACGTATGTGTAATTTACTAACCCTTACCTTTACCTCATATTAGACATCATATACGATGTTTGGCTTAGTTATTACTTCGCACCAATCGACACTAGCCTGTTAGATAGTATCACACTAAATCTATGTTGATAATTCTTTTCTTGTTGATTACCTCATTGGTCCGGCAAGTAGCAACAAGGCAAGTTCTAACGTTTGCAACCGCTAAAATGACTTCTAAACGAAAGAATTATCAATGCATGCACCATACTATTCAAGAATTACTTATTTACTATTCATACTTTGTTAATTGCTCATGGTTCCCACAACCCTAGTTGTGGAGTTTAGTTACCCATAATCATATGAACACAATTCATTGTTTTAGATGAAAGAATTGTAAACTTACGTACAAAGAGTAATAAACCCAGAAATTCAACTTGAATTGCAACTCAAAAATCTTCAAAACGATCTTAGGAAATTAATAATTGCTAAAGTTGCAAGTTAATCTCCCAAGTCAAGAACTAAAATAGAAAATAATAATGTCTAACCCCCAAAAACGAGGTTTACATCCCATATTTATAGAAAACAAGTCCTAAATTAAAAGGGAAACAAAATAAAAAAAGTTTTTTATAGGCACGCGTCTTTATTCCACGAGACTGGCTCATAGACTGTCAATGGATCTACGGTGCATGAGTCCCTTCCGTCAGCCAGGACTTAGAAAATATTTCAACTTCCAAAAATCAGCTTCTCTGAAGCAAACGACAGAACTGCAGTACGGACTGTAGATTGATCTACGATCTTTCAATCCCCTTCCATAGCTCCACACTTAGAATTTTCAAAAATCAGGTACTGGAACCCTTGCAGTATGAATCTACGGATCAACAGTACGGTCTGTAGATCAATCTACGGACCATCAATGGTCACCGTGGTTCCACACTTGGTCAGATTTCCCTGATTTGCCTTCCATGGCTTGGCTTCTGATCTACGACCACCATCTACGGAGCGTCAATGGACCTACGGTCCGTAGATCACCTCCGTAGATGCCCTTTTCTGCATTTCTTTCAGCTGTCTCTTTATTTCCGCGCCTGAACATCTTTCATGCCATATATGATAAAAACACATAAAAACCCTTACAAAAAGGCCCTACACACAAAACTTGTAAGTGAAATGTATTAGAAATACCGTAAACTCACGGTCTTAAATTCGTTGTTTGTCCTCAAGCGACACACTAAGACTCTAAACGACACTTGTATAGAAGCAAACATTTCAAGCACAAGCTAATTCATGTGGATCAAACCATGACAACGATCGACCAACCAACACACAACATACACTGTTTTACTATCACCAAAGTACCAACTTTCCGACGTAACTAGTGCCCTTACTTCAAATGAAATCCCTTTTCTTTCACACAATGGCTATGGCTTTGAGTACAAGGATTCATTCAACACTCACACTCAGAAATAACTTCAAGTACATTTAGTGCTCAATACCATAGGCTTGCCCTTATTTTCACTGCTTAGACTCCCCACATTAGACTCTAGGATCACTATAGGACTTTCTTGGCTTGTAACGTAGGCTCAGGGTCAAGTGTGGTACGTTTGGGTACTTCTTAGTGACTTTCTACCCTTCTTGACATTACACTTGGCTTTCAACCTCTTTCTGGCCTATTTTTTTTGTCATCCTACCGTTTTACCTTCTTTCCCTTGATTATCTTCAACCATGGATGTGACTTTAGGTTTTGTAGATCTTTCTATTTTTCACTTTTTTTTTCTTGCGTTTTATGCTTTTTCTTTAGCTTTCAACAAGTCACATCCATTCCTCTCTTTTCTCAACATCAAACTCTTTTCATACCCATTTTTCTTTCGGTTTCCTCTTTCATTTTTTCTTGCGTTTTATGCTTTTTCTTTAGCTTTCAACAAGTCATATCCATTCCTCTTTTTTCCCAACATCAAACTCATTTCATACCCATTTTTCTTTCGGTTTTCTCTTTCATAGCCACCCTCAACTTATGGATTTTCCATTGATTGAGGTGCACAATACCCCATGTCGGGTCAGGGCCAAGATTGAAGTTACCTTTTACATCATCCACCCTCAACTTAGGCTTTTGACCTAAGTCGAGGTGCACATGTCCAAGGAGGAACCAGTGCCAACATAGTAGATTTATGGGAAGGTGATTTCGGGGTTTAGAAAGAAATGGTCTAATTTTAGGCTCAAAGCATTTGGATCAAATGGAGTATTTATTTCATTTGGTTGGATCTTTCATTTAGGCAATTTGTGGACTTATCAGAACAAGGGCCTATGATCACCTTCTAGCTTCTACAGTGAATTGTCTTAGCAGGACTGACCGAGCAAGTTCTAGTTTTGCACAAAAACTGTTTGAACAATCAACTATTCTTACACACACTTGGCACATAGTTTCATTATCAGATTATCAGATTACCCAGTTCAAGTTTCAGCTTAAGTCATGCAATCAAGTTGATTCCTTATCATGTCATACTCAGAGCCAACACATTCAACTTGTCTTAGCCTACTAATTCTAGCACACATCACAAAATTTTGACTGGTATATTTTTTATAAGCCATCACGCTTCATTCTTTTTCATGCTTCTATACATAAAATCCTAACACATGCCGGTTCAACAGAAATTAAACAGTCTCTTGGGGAAAAAGAACACAGGCAAGAAAACCCCATGAGAGGATTTATGAGTTGGGTTACTCAGACTTCACCCTATCACTCACAATCCATTTACCCCACCCCCAACAAAAATAGATGTGATTATCCCCAATGCATACAAGTACAATAAAAGATAGTGGATTGGGTGAAGCAAACCTGTGGCGCATAGCGCCGAAGAATCATGAACGAGAGGGTGGGTCCGGTTTCCCGGAGCCCGCTGGAACAATAGTAGGGTCACCCTCAGTAGTGCCCACATCATCCATCATAGCACCATCAGTGGTGCTCACAACGTCCCTCACAACAGGCGGGACCTCTACAACTGGGGCAAAACTCGATGCCCCTGCAGCACCCTCACGTACCCTTTACTGGCGCAACTCTTCATCTAAAATCGAAGCCTTCATGGCCTCTTTCTCCTGCCTACGCTGTCTCTTTTGAGCTTTCTCCTCTGTGTGACTAGAGCGGTGCCGCTTACCTTTGGCATGTGTAGGCTCAAGCCCTTCCTCGACGGTCCCACTGAATAAAACATCTATCACTGTATCATCAGCCAGTACAATATGTGCTGTCTGAGGCTCAACTGTAGGGGTGGCAAAAATGGCATCAACGTTTGTCTGGAGACTGGCAAATTCAGCCTGCAAAGCGGATAGATCTATGGCTGGGGCTGATCGCTTGAGGACTCGCAATTCAAAGGCATCAAGATGCTTATTAACCGCCTGGACCTCCCGGTCTATCTTGCCCTCCATCCTTCACTCCATTCTAGCCTCGGACTTAGCTATCGACTTTTGCATCCACGGTTGGATGTGATGCAACAGTAGCTCCTAGCTGTGGTGTGGATCAGGATGAACTAGGAGCCATACTAGCGGCCTAGGAAGAGGAGGCCGGGACAATATCAGAGTTATCTGGTATAACAGGATCACCACCTTCTGCCTGCCCCACCGTGTCTGCAAGATCTGCGCTCAAGGGAGGTACCTCAACCTGGGGATCTCTACGAGATGCCGCCACATTTGCCTCATCTCGAATGAGGCCTATGTCCAAAGTCCCTGTAGGGTGGATCAACCTATCACAATGCCAGATCGGCACTCCAGAGTCCCTGCATAATTGGAAAATCAAACATGAAAAGGGGTAAGTAGTGGAGGTCTTGAATGCCCTGTCATGAATCTCTACTAGTAGCATGCGGGCAAAGTCAATCTCCACTCCTGCTACCAGTGCTGCAACCATGATCGCTCTGTCCCATGTGAGTTGATGTCAGCTTTTGTCGGCGACACCTTGTTACGCATCAACAACCAGAAGAACTTTGCCACAAAATTCAATGTGGCATTTCGGATACCTAACTGAGGTGCGGCGACCCACTCTGCACGCTCGCCATCTGCAACAATGTACTTAGCCAACTATAGTATTACAGTCTCTCGTTGTTCAACATTTCTCTGGAAAGCACCGGTCCACACGGTGTCCCATTTGTACTCACACTCCATTGTGTTTAGTGACCAAGAGTGACCTGTGGTCGGACCATAGAGAAAGAGACTGATGGTGGCATGTGATATGTCCACCGGACAGCCCCGGACCACAGTGGAAGTGAGAGGATCTTGGTCCATGGGTTTTGACTTTTTGGAGATCGAGCCACGGAGAGTGGCAGCATATGAGGTGTAGAACTCTCGCACAATCTCCTCGCTATAAGTCCCAGGGTCTCGAGCCATCCAATCACACTTGTGAAGGTTAAAAAGCTGATGGATGTCAGGGATAGTGTGCAAGCTCCTCGTGAGGACTCTGCGCTCATCTGTAATAAGTCGGGCCATCTCCCTTTGTTATTTCTCATCTTGGCATCCCGATAAATCTGCCATTGGCTCTCAACACACTATCTGTTTGGCTCACCGGCCACTGGAGTATGATCCTTATTCATTGGTGCTTGTACAGACTCCGAGCTAGTGGCTTCATCAGACGAGGCAGCTTGGTCATCCTGGCTGGATCCTGTGGCTGACTTGGCATTGGACCCCGAAGCATGGGCAGACTCGAACCCTGAAGCATGGGTAGACTCGGAGCCAGACGCAGACCCAGTAGCTGAACTGGAAGCAGCCCCAGTTGGTGACCCTATCAGTGTGTGCTCCTCATTAGACTGGGAGACAGCGACTACGTTGGTAATCACCTTCTGGGAGGTGCCTCTGGTGGCTCGGGGTGCCGTGGGGAAAGTCCTTGTGTTGGGAGTAACGTATGTTGGATCTTTTTCCGTGTCCGTGTCCTCATCGATTAACCTGAAGCTAGGAGCAACAAATTTTGACTTGCCCTGTTTTGCATAGGTGACTAGCTTCTTGGGTGTCATCGTACCTGTGGAGTCGATATTAGTGCCAAAACTAACCATAAACAAGCTAACAAATATTTTAGAACTGTAAATGAACAATGACAAAGTCCCAAGAAAATTTCAGATAGAGGCTACAGTGGTCATCCACGGTAGAGACCTACGGTCCGTAGACTGATCCACGGTCTGTGGATCCTTTCCGTGGATCAGAGGACCAACAATCTTGGTCGCAGATGGAAACCACAGATGTACAGAACAGTCCGTAGATTGATTTATGGACCGTAGTCCACATTCGTGGTTTCACACTTTGTGAAATTTCAGGTGCATCTAACCACGAACCTAATCTACGGTCCGTGGATTGATCTACGGTCCGTAGATGGGGTATCGTCGATGTGATTTGTACCAGATTTCAGCCATTTTTTTTATTTTCAAGTCCACATCGTGGACCATCTTCAACAATATCCTAGTCTAACCATGCATTTTAACATTGAATCATGCTAGTTTGTCATTTTCAGGATTCTGATTAATCATTTTAACAATTATTTAAGACAAACTGTGGACCCTTAAGTCGAAACTTACATGTAGACTTATAATCACATACAACAAGGCAACACAATCACTTTCTATTGTTCGAAGGGTACGATGACTTCAAATTTTATCATGCAATTTCATCTAACAATTACCCAAGGTCAAGACCCGACTCCCGACTTTCTATATTCAATCTATGAACCGAAATTCAAAGTGAGACGAAAGTCTAATACCTTACAAGCAACGTGGAGTGAGGTGATTGCGTGACGACACTAAGTTTTACAAGACCAAAGAATCACCTCTTCGTTACTAACCCAACACCGGACCCTTTTAGTGGAATATGGAATGAGTTGTATTCGAAATGGAAAGGAATTGTGGGAATGATGGGGGAATGGGAGAAATGATTTTACGGGGGAGTTATGGAGTGATTTAGGGGAGTTGAGGGTGTTTGAAATGGTTGGGGAGTGAATGGAGGGAAGTGAAAATGATTTGAAATTAGGGGAGTTTTAAATAAGAGGGTCCGAGTCGGGTCAGACAGATTTAGGGTTTTGGACCTACGAGACCCCGTCTACGGTCCGTGGGTCGATCTACGGTCCGTAGATTGGGACCGTAGATCACACTTACACTTGGAAAAGTTTAGAGGCTTACCTGGGATCTACGGACACCATCTACGGTTCGTGGATAGAACGACGGACCGTCGATGGGGTCCGTAGACCTCTGCAGCAGACCATTTTCTGCAGATTTTGCATAGCGTACCTGCACATGTAGCAACCATTAGGCTATTTTTTTTACATTTTCTAGACACTTTTTAGACACGGACCCTATGGTAATTCTAGCCAACACTAAAAAAAAAACTAAAACACCTATCTAAATTGATATGGAGACGCATTTAAACAAAGAAAACTACTAAATGGGAAACAAAAACCTATCGTTGGCTAGATTGTACATCTTGGGTTGCCTCCCAAGCAACGCTTGATTTAACGTCGCTGCACGACGCACATTTCTTGATTACTCAAACTTCATCAAGATTGTAGGCCTCAATCACTTCTTGCACACTTTCAGCATTTCTTAGATAAATCTTGATCCTTTGCTCGTTTACCATGAACCTTGTTCCTTCACTATTCTCAAGCTCAACCGCTCCATGTGGGAGCACTTTTGTGAGCAAATGACCCAATCTATTTGGACTTGAGTTTGCTTGGAAAGAAGCGCAACCTAGAGTTGAATAGAAGCACAAGATCACCAACCATAAATTCACGCTTTTAATTCTTTGATCATGATACCGGTTCATCTTCTCTTTGTACTAGGTTGAACTTTCGTAAGCTTTTAGGCGAAAGTCATTAAGTATATTCAAGTCATTCATTCTTTGATTAGATGCGGCGCCCCAATCCAAATTTAGCTCCTTCATTGCCCACATCGCCTTATGCTCTAGCTTTACCGGTAAATGACAAGACTTCCCATATACAAGTTGGTAAGGAGACATACCTATGGGGGTCTTGTATGCAGTGTGATAGGCCCAAAGAGCATCATAAAGCTTCCTTGACCAATCCGTTCTATTAGCATTCACAGTCTTTGCCAAAATCTGTTTGATTTCTTTGTTGGACATTTCAACTTGCCCACTAGTCTGTGGATGGTAAGGAGTGGCTATATTGTGGCGGACACCATATTTCTCAAGTAGTGCCTTGAACAACTTATTACAAAAGTGAGAACCTCCATCGCTAATAATAGCCCTCGGTGTACCAAATCTGGAGAAGATATTCTTTTTCAAGAATGCGGTGACACTTTTACCTTCATTATTGGGGAGCGCAACTACTTCCACCCACTTCGATACATAATGAATTGCAACAAGAATATACTTCATCCTATATGAACTAACAAATGGACCCATAAAATCAATGCCCCATACATCAAACAACTCTATCACCAATATAGGATTCATAGGGAGCTCTTGCCTCTTTGAAATCCCTCCTTCTCTTTGGCAACGATCACAAGACTTGGCGAAATCATGAGCATCTTGGTGGATGGTAGGCCAGTAGTACCTACACTGCAAAATCTTATGTGCAGTCCGAATACCACTATGATGCCTACAACGGGTGATGAATGTCATGCTTCAAGTACACTCAACATCTCAACCCTGGGCACACAGCGACGAATAATCCCATCAGTACAACTACGATATAAGTAAGGCTCATCCCAAAAGAATTTCTTCACATCATGCATAAACTTTTTCCTTTGGTGAAAAGACAAATTCGGGGGTACAATATCGCTTGCCAAATAATAAGCAAAGTCTGCGAACCAAGGAATCAAATCATAAAAAGCAGCCAATACCTGTTCATCTGGAAAAACATCATCAATTTCAGCCCTATCTCCAAGCTTTAGCATAGCCTCTTTCTCTAATCTGGACAAGTAATCGGCAACTTGATTTTCGATCCCTTTCTATCTCTTACCACAAAATCAAACTCTTGCAGCAACAATACCCATCGAATCAATCTTGGTTTTGCATCTTTTTTCGCCATCAAATACCTCAATGCAGAATGGTCAGTATGCACCATTACCTTAGTACCAAGCAAGTAGGATCGAAATTTATCGAAATCAAAAACCACCGCAAGAAGTTCTTGTTCGGTCACAGTATAATTCTTTTGGGCCAGATTTAGAGCTTTGCTAGCATAGTAAATAGGATGAAGAATTTTCTCTTTCCTCTGTCCTAGTACCACACCAAGCACCACTCCACTTGCATCACACATTACCTCAAACGGTTGTTTCCAATCAGGTGAAATAATGATAGGTGCAGTAACTAACTTCTCATTCAATTCTTAAAATGCTCTCAGACAAGCACCATCAAAATCAAACTTATACTCCTTTTCGAGCAGTTTGCACAATGGGTGTGCAATTTTTGAAAAGTCTTTGATGAATCTGCTATAAAAACCTGCATGCCCAAGAAAACTTCTAACACGTTTTGTAGAAATAGGTGGCGGAAGCTTTTCTATTACGTTAACTTTAGCTCTATCAACCTCAATACCTTTCTCTGAAATTCGATGACCCAACACTTTACCTTCTTTAACCATAAAATGACACTTCTCCCAATTGAGCATCAACTTGTAGTCTTCACACCTTTTAAGCACCTCAACCAAATGATCCAGACAACGATCAAAAGAATCACCTACAATTGAAAAATCATCCATGAACACTTCGATAGTGTCTTCCACCATATAAAAAAAATATAGACATCATACAATGCTGGAAGGTTGTTGGAGCATTGCACAACCCAAATGGCATCCGTTTGAACGCAAAAGTCCCGTAAGGGCAAGTGAAGGTGGTCTTCTCTTGGTATTCTAGAGCTATAGAAATTTGATTGTAGCCTGAATACGCATCAAGAAAACAATACCAAACCTTTCCTACAAGTCTATCCAACATCTGGTCCATGAATGACATAGGAAAATGGTCCTTTTCTGTCCACGCATTGAGCTTCCGGTAATCCATACAAACTCTCCATCCAGTTACGGGCCTCATTGGAACAAGCTCATTTCTTTCATTTGGAACCACAGTAATACAACTCTTTTTAGGCACGCACTGCACAGGACACACCTTACTACTATCTGCAATGGGGTAAATAACTCCCGCATCCAGCCACTTGATGATCCCCTTTTTAACTACCTCTTGCATAGGTGGATTTAATCTTCTCTGGTGCTCGATACTGGGCTTATGATTTGGCATGAGTTGGATTTTGTGAGAGTAAATACCGGGAGAAATCCCAATAATATCTTCAATAGTCTACCCAATAGCTCGCTTGAACCTCTTTAACACAGTCACCAAGCACTCTATTTGTCTCGCATTCAAATCTGCCTTAATGATGACCGACAAAGTATTCTCTCTGTCCAAGTATACATACCTCAAATGCGGTGGTAGAGCCTTAAGCTCCAATTTTGGTGCCTCCACAATAGATGGTCTTGCGGGTGGGGACTCACGATTCTTCATGTATAACTCATTCTTCTTTGGTTTGGGCCGATATTCACACTTATCGAGTGCGGCTACCAACTCATCATACTCTTCAATACCATTACTATCGAAATTCATCATAACTGCTGTTAATGCCTCAACACCTAGTCGCTCTTCAATTTGCACTTCTGTCCCACTCTCCACTCTGTAAGTTATAGCAGATACTGTTTGAAGCTCACCACTCTGCTTCATGGACATACAAATATTGAAAGTTGTTTCTTCATTGTTCAGTCTGAACTTCATTTGTCCCTTTTTCATATCAACCAAAACATACCCTGTGGCAAGAAATGGTCTCCCAAGGATGATGAGAACCTCAAAATCAACCTCACAGTGAAGAATCCCAAAATCTGCCGGATAAATGAAAGACTCCACTTTTACTTGTACATCATGGAGTACACTAATGGGCCTCTTCACAGTTTGATCGGCCATTAGTAACCGCATTGCAGTGGGCTTTGGGTCCCCTAGACCCAACTTCTTGTAAATAGACAATGGCATGAGGTTTATGCTAGCTCCAAGATCACACATTGCCTTAGCAAAGTGTAACAACCCTATAGTACATGGGATCGTGAAAGCACCAGGGTATTCCTTCTTTTGCACAAGAGATCTTGTAGCAATAGCGCTACAATGTTGCAATTTATCATCATCTTCAAAACTCACAGACCTTTTCTTTGTTATCATATCTTTCATAAACTTCGCATACCCAGACATTTGCTCCAAAGCTTCTATCAAAGGAACGTTGATAGAAAGCTGCTTCAACATACTAATAAACTTGCGATATTTACCATCTTCAGTCTTCTTCACTAACCTTTGTGGAAAATGTGGTGGAGGTCTAGGTATGGGGACCACTTTCTGAGATATCTCCGCATCCTGCTTTGTCGCAGTCTCAAACTCTTCTCTAACCTCTACCATATCATCTTCTTTTCTAATCTCTGCATCCACCGTAGACGACATAAATGGATCTATGGTTTGCTTACCCCCTCAAGTAGTAACTGCCATACAATGACCATCATTCTTTGGATTCTGGATGGTATTGCTAGGAAGAGTGCCAGGTTGACATGGATTCACTATAGTAGACAATTGAGTCATCTGCTGCTCTAGATGCTTTATTGACACTGCATGGGCATCAACCTTTTGCCCAATACCAGACAAGTCATTTCTCATCTCCTTCACATTCTCATTAGTTGCATCAAACTTTTTCATCATCTTATGCATCATATCTTCAATACGTGTGAGATTGCCTCCAGCTTCCCTAGTACCAGATTCTTGATTTTGAGGAGGAACATAAGGTCCGACCTAATCGTTTTTGTTGCCATAGTTGTTCTGGTTGTAGTTGTTGTCGCGATTGAAATTTCCATCCCGAATATATTAACCCTCTCGGTTGTAATTACCATAGTTCCGACCTTGGTTTCCTTGAACTTGGCACCAATTTTCTGTGTTGAATCTTTGAGCGTTAGGTCGAAAACCCCCCGTCTGATCATTCACTGCATAAACATCTTCTTCATAGTAACACTCTTCAGCTGGTGATGGCGTTCTAGTCAAGTAATTCACAACATTTACCTTCTCTGCACCTCCACTCACATGCTTCAATACCAACCCCAACCCTGTCCTCATCTGAGCCATCTCCTCTGTAGACTGATTATTTGTAGCATGAACAGCAAATGTGTTTCTCCCAGTATCCGACCTCCTAGTGCTCCATGCTTTATTATTGCGAGAGATCTTTTCTAATTTTTCTGCAATCTGCGCATATGTGCACTCACTATATGATCCTCCAACAATAGTATCAAGCACTGCTTTATTGTTGTCATCCTGACCTCTATAGAAATATTCCTTCAGCGACTCATCATCATTACGGTGATCCGGAACACCTCTTATGAACGAAGTGAATCTGTCCCATGAGCTACTCACAGACTCTCCAGGTAATGCCACAAAATTATTTACCCTATCTTTGTGATGAGCTTCTTGGACACTGGATAATACCTAGCTAAGAACACATCTCTCAGTTCGTTCCATGTATAGATTGAGTTATAAGGAAGCTCAGTGAACCATATAGCAGCATCTCCTGTCAGTGATAGAGGGTCCTCTATGGCAACCCTGAGAACAAGCCCCTCGCTGTAAGCATCTGCATTAAGCTGCTGGTTACCACAAACGTGTGCCTCGGAGGCAAAGGGGGTAAGACTAGAGGTCCATCAGAGTCAGCAATATTGATGTTGCCCCTGTAGTTGTCATGCAGTTATGGACCTGGTGGACCATGCACCCTCACTGCATCTCCCAATTGGTTTCCAACTAGACCTCGGTTTTCCCCACCAGCAACTCTTGGCTGTTGTAAATCAACTGCATCCCAAAGATTTACTTCGATAGGATTAACTGGAGTTCCTTGATTGTTCATTTTTCGCAAAGTTCGGTTCAACTCTGGATCATTAGAGTAAGTGGTTCACCCTGGCTCCGTGTACTTGGCATACACTAGAGTCAGAACCTGAGAGAGACAAAAACAAGAAAAAGTAAATTAGGAAATATTTTGACTAACGTTCAATAGTGTAGTTAAAATAAATCTAAAAGTCAAAATTTCCCCGACAGCGGCGCCAAAATTTGATAAGCTCAAATTACACCTCCCTAAAGAAGCATAAGCGATCGTCATAAAGTAAAGAACCCAACTTGTAGGTTGGGTTCGATCCCACGAGGAAAATGGTTTAGACTTTACTTTAACCAACAATTATATTCAATTAGTCAAATTACTTCCAGAAACAAGTGATTAAAAGGGGGGGTTTTGTGAAACAAATTGTAAGAATTCAATAAATAATCAGTAATGAAAAGTCAGTTTTGGTTGTTATCAAGATGAGTGAAATAGCTAGGTTATACGTGTTCCCCACAAGCTCATAACGCAGTAATTCTAGTAATAACAATTCTTTCCTAATGCACTGCATGCAAAGTGATAAGTTAGGTATCTCTAAATCCTTGGTCCGACATCTAGAGAATTTCACCCCACACCTTGGTCCGGCTACATGTGTGTAATTTATTAACCCTTACCTTTACCTCATATTAGACATCATAATCGATGTTTGACTTAGTTATTACTTCGCACCAATCGACACTAGCCTGTTAGATAGTATCACACTAAATCTATGTTGATAATTCTTTTCTTGTTGATTACCTCCTTGGTCCGGCAAGTAGCAACAAGGCAAGTTCTAACGTTTGCAACCGCTAAAAAGACTTCTATACAAAAGAATTATCAATGCATTCACCATACTATTCCAGAATTACTTATTTACTATTCATACTTTGTTAATTGCTCATGGTTCCCACAACCCTAGTTGTGGAGTTTAGTTACCCATAATCATATGAACACAATTCATTGTTTTAGATAAAAGAATTGTAAACTTATGTACAAAGAGTAATAAACTCAGAAATTTAACTTGAATTGCAACTCAAAAATCTTCAAAACGATCTTAGGAAATCAGTAATTGCTAAAGTTGCAAGTTAATCTCCCAAGTCAAGAACTAGAATAGAATAATAATGTCTAAACCCCAAAAAAGAGGTTTACAGGCCCTATTTATAGAAAACAAGTCCTAAATTAAAAGGGAAACAAAATAATGATTGTTTGTTATAGGCACGCGTCTTCATTCCACGAGACTGACTCACGGACTGTCAATGGATATACGGTACGTGAGTCCCTTCCTTCAGCCAGGACTTAGAAAATATTTCAAGTTCCAAAAATCAGCTTCTCTGAAGCAAACGACGGAACTGCAGTACGGATTGTAGATCGATCTACGATCCGTCAATCCCATTCCGTAGATCTACACTTAGAATCTTCAAAAATCAGGTACTAGAACCCTCGTAGTATCAATCTACGGATCAATAGTACGGTCCGTAGAGCAATCTACGGACCGTCTATGGTCACCGTTGTTCCATACTTGGTCAGATTACCCTGATTTGCCTTCCATGCCTTGGCTTCTAATCTATGACCATCATCTACGGAGCGTCAATGGACCTATGCATAAATCTTTCTCTTGCAATGCATGATTTCCTTCTCCTGCGATGCATGAATCTTTCTCTGGCAATGTATGATTTCCTTCTCTTGCGATGCATGAATCTCTGTCTTGCGATGCATGAATTCTTTCTCTTGCTATACATGACTTCCTTCTCTTACTATGGATGAATTCTTTGTCTTTCTATGCATCACTTCTTTCTCTTGTTATGCATGATTTCCTTCTCTTGTAATGCATGACTTCCCTCTCTCTTGATATGCATGATTATTCTCTTGCTATGCAAGACTTCTTTCTCTGGATATGCGTGATTTCCTTTTGATGATGCCATCCCCGGTACCGAACGAAGATAATGCTTCACCAAGCAACATAGATGATCTTCTGGGTGGCGGTATCATCTCAATTGACAATATGATAAAATGATCCTCGGAGTAGTGGTATCATCTCATTTGACAATATGATATAAATGACTCTCCAGGTAGTGGTATCATCTCGTTTGACTATATAATATAAATAACCTTCAAGGTAAGAATATTATCATATCTGATAATATAATGCACATAAACATCTTTAAGATATCTTTAGTTGCTGGAAAATAATAATATTGCTCTCTTCGTGGTTTTCTTTTGTTCCATCTCCAAACATATTGTGATGTTCGTTATGAACCTTGCTTTGCTGAGAATTTGAATAAAATAATGTTAGCCACATTCCCAACTCTTTGGTATAAGAAGCGTAAAATTTTCTTGCATCCATAGAAAAATTATTAGCTTAAAGTGAACTGATCTGTGTCGATCTCTTCGGTCATCTGCTCCTTGTTTTGCTATCTCCGGTTGATTTCTCTGATTTCCTGCCTCTTGATAGATAAGATAAAATATTTTTTATGCAAAAATAATTGAAACATGAAAGGAAAGTTTTAAGGAAAATAGGTTTTCAAAAAAGTAATATTTGAAAAAGATCACTGTCAAGTGTCATGTCACGTCAAGCTTAATGAACGTCTTTGAATCTGACGCCTCGAGGTCTATCTGAGTATTTGTTGGGAAGTATTCAAAGTTGTTCTAAACTTCTGATGAACCTTATTGAAATTTTTGAGGTCACCCTAAAAAAAATTTCCCAGTTAATCGTCTCGGCGTATCATGAACTGTTGATGAAGAAATTATGGAATTTTTGAGATCTTCTCGAAAATTCTGTCCCAGTTACAATTATAGATGCATTTTCAGTCTTGACTTGTTGGAGAAATTTCGATTACAGAGAAAATAGAAATCTTACTGGAGATGTGATCGAGCCGTTGTAGCGCCTATGTATCCTGTTGGGGTAGGAATCATGTCAAATATAGTCCCCCCTCTCGAGGATTAACAAAATAGGAAATTTTACAAAGAAATCGACCGAGACTTACATAGGCCTCTTACGTATCTCATTCTTGATAATTCAGGTCAAATATAGTTCAAATAGAAAAGGAAACACATTAAAAGGGGATAAAAGGCTGCTTACGTATCTCATTATGTCAAATTCAGGTCAGACGTAGTTCAATACATGAGGGATAAAAGTCTAAACATTGCTATTACAAACAAATAGAACGATTACAAGGGAATGATAGAAATACAAATTGAAGCTTCACACATAATATCTATTGACAACATCTGAGTTGATTGGTTTCGGTCATTCGGTGCCATCCATCACCGACAAGACCAAGGCACCTCCACATTGTACTTTGCGAATCATGTAGGGTCCTTGCCAATTTGGTGCAAATTTCCCTTTGTGCTCATCTTAATGAGGGAAGATGTATTTGAGAACCAACTGCCCGATTTCAAATATCCTAGCTCTTACTTTCTTGTGGAAAGCACAAATCATTCTCTGTTGATACAGTTGTCCATGACAAACAACAACCATTCTCTTCTCATCAATCAATGTTAACTGATCAATCTGCTTGTGAACCCATTCAACATCACTCAATTCAGCTTTTTTGATGATTTTCAATGAAGGTATTTCAACTTCTGCAGGTATAACTGTTTTTGTTCCATATACTAGCAAATATGAAGTAGGTCCAACTGATGTTCTGATAGTCGATCGGTAACCCAACAGAGCATACGGTAGCATCTCATGCCAACCTCTGCGATTATCAATCATTTTCCTCAAAATCTTCTTTATGTTCTTGTTGGGGATTCTACAACTCCATTCATTTGGGGGCGATAGGCGGTTGAGTTCCGGTGAGTAATCTTGAATTGTTCACATATCTCTCTAATCAAATGACTGTTGAGATTCGCTCCATTATCAGTAATGATGGATTTTGACACTCCAAACCTACATATCAAATTGTTGCGAACAAAATCAGCTACAACCTTTATGGCCACCGACTTATATGAAGCTGCTTCCACCCACTTGGTGAAGTAGTCAATGGCAACCAAAATGAATCTGTGTCCGGTATAGGCGGTTGACTTTATTGTACCAATGACATCCACGTCCCAAGGTATGAAAGGCCAAGGCGAACTCATTACATTGAGTTCGTGAGGCGGGACTCGAATCAAATCGCCATGCACTTGACATTTATGATATTTCTGCACAAACTTGCAACAATCATGCTCCATAGTCATCTAGAAATAACCGGCCCAGAGGGTCTTCCTCGCCAAAGCGAGTCAATTCATGTGAGTACCACAGACTCCAGCATGTATTTGTTCCAAAAACTTTGCAGCTTCACTAGCATCAACACATTTGAGAAGGACTAAATCTAGAGTCCTCTTATAAAAGATTTCTCCACTTGCAAAGAAATTGAGGGCCATACGGCGTATCGACTTCTTCTGGTTGAACGTTGCTTTCTCAGGATAAATCCCTGTCTCTAAATACTTCTTGATGTCAAAATACTAAGGCAAACCATCTGGTTCCGCTTCAATATGTGAACAATGGACATGCTACTCTTTTACCTCTATATCCAAGGGATCAATATAACTTGTATCTGTATGTTTAATCATTGAGGGAATGGTGGCAAGAGCATCGATCAACTCATTATGTGTCCTGGGAATGTGTCTGAACTCGATCTTACAGAATCTTTTGCACAACTTCTGTATATATTGCACATACGGTATGATCTTTGGGTTCTTCACAGCCCATTCTCCTTGAACTTGATGAATCAGCAAGTCTGAGTCTCCAATAACCAAAAGCTCATGAACATTCATCTCAATGGACATCTTCAAACCAAGGATACACGCATCGTATTCTACCATGTTGTTTGTGCAATCAAATTGGAGTTTAGCCGCCATAGGATAGTGCTTACCATATTCTGACACTAAAACTGCTCTGATACCTCTTCCTTGGTGATTCGCCGTTCCATTAAAGAACACTCTCCAACCAAGGTACGCTTCAAAAATATCTTCACCCACAAATGCTACTTCTTCGTCGGGAAAATAAGTTTTGAGTGGTTCGTACTCTTCATCAACCGAATTCTCTGCAAGATGATCAGCTAAGGCTTGTGCTTTTATCGCCTTCTGGGTCACATACACAATGTCAAATTCACTCAAAAGCATTTGCCATTTTGCCAACTTCTCGGTCGGCATTGTTTTCTAGAAAATATACTTTAACAGATCCATTCTGAAAATGAGGTATGTGGTATAAGAAGACAAATAATGTCTCAACTTCTGAGCAATCCAGGTCAGAACACAAAATGTCCTCTCCAAAAGAGTGTAACGAGCTTCATATGGAGTGGATTTCTTGCTTAGGTAATAGATGGCTCGCTCCTTCTTCCCAGTTTCGTCAGGTTGACCAAGCATGCATCCGAATGCATTATACGAGATAGACAAATATAGTAACAATGACCTTCCTTCCCGTGGAGGAACCAACACCGGTGGATTGGACAAATAGTTCTTGATGGCATCAAAAGCAGTTTGACATTCTCCGGTCCACTTGGTCAACCTAAAGATGGGCTCACACACCACGACATATTGAGCTATGAACCGGCTGATGTAGTTCAACCTTCCCAGGAAACTCATCACCTCTTTCTTGGTCTTCGGAGGAGGTAACTCTTGAATCGCTTTGATCTTAGAAGGGTCAAGCTCAATTCCCCTTCTACTGACTATAAACCCCAATAACATGCCATCTGGCACTCCAAAAACACATTTGGCGGGGATGATCAAAGAATTTCTGCAAGTGAGTCAAGTGATCCGAACTCTCTCAGGATTTGATTATGACAAGATCTATATACATCTCAATCTCCTTATGAATCATGTCATGAAAAATGGTTGTCATAGCCCTCATATAAGTAGCACCGATATTCTTGAGACCAAATGACATCACCCAATAATGATATACACCATAAGACATAATGAAAACTGTCTATTCTGCATCTTCTTCATCCATCAGGATCTAGTGGTAACCCACATAACAATCCATAAATGACTGCATCTAATGCTTAACACAGTTATCAATGAGAATGTGGATGTTTGGCAATGGAAAATTATCTTTCGAGGTTGGTTTGTTGAGATCTCTGTAGTCTACACAAATTCTGCTATTTCCGTCTTTTTTGGCAACCGAAACAATGTTGGCTAACCAAGTCGGATATTGCATCACTTCAACTACTTGAGACTCGATCTGTTTGGTAATCTCCTCTTTGATCTTCAAACTCAACTCAGGCTTAAACTTTCGACTCTTTTGTTTTACTAGACTGGATTCTGGATTGATCGGCAACTTATGGGACACCATATTTGTACTCAGCCCTGGCATATCTCTGTAAGACCAGGCAAATACATCAATGTATTCTCTAAGAAAACAAACCAGGTCCCTTGTTTGACCTTTTGTCAGATGGACACTGATTCTTACTTCTTTGACACACTCCTCATCTTCGAAATTCACATTCTCAGTTAATTCTAAGTTTGGCATGTGTAGATTTACAAATTGTCAGAATTCTTCAGCAACATGTTCAGGTACCTCATTTTCTTTTTCATATTCTTCGCATTCATCCTCACCTGCCTCATTTTGTTCATTCGGCTCGTGACATGACATGACATTGTCAGGATTTAAATTATAATTACTGAAATCATAAACAAACAAAATTAGGAAAGTAAACGTAAACATATAAGTAAAATAAACAGGATTTCGATAAGAGAGACTTTTCATTCAAGTTGAAAAAATTGGGAACAAACTTTGGCCATGATCAAGGGTTATATAGCCTTTTCAAAACATCACGAGGGAATTTAAAGACATAAAACACATAAAATATGCATAAAAGGTGGGTCCCGGGCCTCTTCCGGTCTACCACTGATTTTCACAACAAACAAAAACACATGTCTTTTCTACCAAGATGCACGGGGAATTAGGAACGGTGTGGAGGTGCAATTCTGCAACTGCTCTTCTGGCTCATCATCGCGGATTCCTGAGGTCCTAGCTTCATCCTCGATGATTGCATCAAATTCTTCGAACAGGCCCCAGATTCCTTCCTTCAAGACAATCATCCTTGACATATTCTCGCACTGGAATGACTGGTACAAATGAGGCATTGGTCTGGAAAGCATCCAATCAACACTATTGTTCATCACCTCTGCTTCATCAGCATCTGTGGGGACATACCTCAAACCAAACTTTTCCCCTCTGGCAGGAACTTGCATAGGCTCGATAATTCCTTGACAACGCTTCCCGAATCCAAAATTTTGATCGAAACCATTTCAGAGCATGACAGTAGCAATCATCTTTTACTCGGGAGACCTCATCAACGATCGGCGCATACCCATCGGAATGACTCCCCTCACCATGAATGACCAATTCTTGGTCCTTCCAAACAAATTTTATCAGTTGGTGACGAGTAGAGGGCACCGCCCCAACTATATGTGGATAAACGGTCTTCCCAGAAACAGATTATAACTGGTGTTGATATCCAACACCTGGAACTCCACGTTAAACTCTGTGTCACCCATCTCAATTACTAAGTTTACTGTACCCAAAGTGTCTCATTGCTCTCCATCGAAAGGTCTCACATTGACCTGGTTCTGGTGAACCTTTCCCAAGTCAAAATTTAGTTGTTTCAGAGTGACAAGTGGGCAAATGTTGAGACCAGACCCGTTATCAACCAAAACGCGATTTACAATCTTGTCTCGATATTTAATGGTGACGTGCAAAGCCTTGTTGTGCATCCTGCCTTCAAAGGGTAGCTCTTCGTCACAATAATTGATGAGGTGTCCTCAAACGACTTGGCTTATCATGGCTGCCAGGTCGTCAATATTGGTATCGATGGGCATATTAGTGTCATCTAACGCTCTCATCAGAGCCTGCCTATGCAATTGTGAATTCATCAACAAAGCCCATACAGAAATCTGCGCCAGCGTCTTCTCCAAATGTTTGACGATCGAGTAATCCTTCTGCTCCATTTTTCTCCAAAACTCCTCCGCTTTAGCTTCACTAATTTTCCTTTTAGACTGATCCTTCTTTTCCACTCCCTGGGCTAACTCTTTCGGTGCATAATATCTGTCGGACCAAGTCATACCTTTGGTAACGGCTGCTTCAATCACAAACTTGTGTCGAGAGGGAATTTCTCTTGACACTAAGGTAACAGCCTTCTGAGTTGTCATAATTATAAATTACTTATTCTCCTTTATGCACAATGCAACCACAACCTTCTCGAGATTATTTGGCCCAATCGAGACAATCACCTTTGCCGTACACCATTATTCCTCTGTCTCTATCATGTTGATATTGATGTCTCCATGGTTCGGAAGAGGATTTCTGTTGACATTAGGTGCAATAGTCTGGAGCATGACCAATTTCTGGTTAATCAAATCCAGGATCTTGTGCTTCAAGTTGATACAATCTTTGGTATCATGTCCAACACTGTTGGAATGATACACACATTTTTTGTCAGGTTTGTAAAACCTAGAACTGGTATCGACAGGCTTGGGTCCGACTGTATGCATAAAACCTGCCGCAGTTTGCCATTTAAACAATTGTGTTCGACTCTCAACAAAAGGAGTAAAATTTCGGGCTGGTTTTTTCACAAATCTTGAACGGGAATCGTAGTTGATAATTTGTGGTGTTTGGACGAGGAGCTTGGTATCTGAGATATGAATTAGTTAGGTAATTTGGCTGTAGAGCTTGGTAAGTGGAAGGGTTATTTTGGTAGTGTGGAAGTGGGGTTTGATACATGTGGGGAGGGGTTTGGTAGTTTGATTGGATATTCATGCAGTTTAGGGCTGCATTACGATAGTGAGAAGGTGAAGTCTGGTATATTGAAGGAGGGTTTTGATAAACGAAAAGAGTATTCTGGTAAACATGAGGGGGAGGGGTATTTTGGTAACTGGGGGAGGGGTATTTTGGTAACTAGGGGGAGGGGTTTGATAATCAGCCTGTGCAAAACAAGTCGGGTGTGAACTTTGTAAAGGTCGAGAACGACCTTAGTACGATGAAAATTTTCTTAAGGGTTTCTTTCCCTCAGATGCATAAGAGATAGAAGACACGTCTTCCCTCTTCTTCTTTAACAGTCCCGAAGATTCGGGCGAGGCAGCAGCACGGGAAATCTTCCCGGTTCTTAATCCATCTTCGATAGTTTCATCTACTTTGACTATCTCAGCAAACTTTGCTCCAACGAGCAACATGATTCTATCATAATATTCGGGCTCTTGAAGCTACACAAATACTTCAACGATTTCTTTCTCAAACATAGGAAGCCAAACCCTAGCCGCCTCCTTTCTCCGTTGGTACGCAAATTCTTTAGAACTCTCAGTTGATTTTTGCTTCATATTCTCTAAGAAATAACGATTAGGAACGATCTATATATTGTAGGCGAATTGTTCGATAAAGTTTTTAGCTAAAGAATTCCAGCTAGGCCATTGTCTCGTTTCCTAAGATGTAAACCACTCCAGGGCTTCTCCACTGAGACTTCGGCTAAAAATTCGCATTAATAAAGCTTCATCTCTTTCGACCCCCACGAGCTGGACACAGTAGGCCCTCAGGTGCGCTAAGGGGTTCCCTATTTCTCCAAAAATGTTGAATTTTGGCACCTTAAACCCTTCCGGGAGGTCTAAATTCGGATGAATGCATAAATCCTCATAACTTAAATCGGAGACTTCAGGAATACACCGTAACTCTTTCATGGCCATTCGAATTTCTTCCTTCATATCCAGCTTGGCGGCCTTTTCCTTTGACCTCCACTCTCTCTCTCGCTCCTCATAGTGATCAAGCTCAAAACCATTGGCGTCATGCTCATTGGGGATCGAGATTTGGAAAGTGGCTTTTTGAGGTAGAGGTGGAGAAATCAAGGGACTCTAGGCATTTTGAGGGACTTGATAATTTTGACGAAAATTCTGGGGGCTAGTATACTAATTTTGGTGAAAGAGGGAAGTTTTTGGGTTGTTAACATTTTGGTTTTGAGGGGGTGGACCAGTTTGGTGGTTGGCATTGTGGGCTGGAAATGGCGCTTGGAGGTTGGTATTTTGAGGAGGGGGTGGTGTCTGATAAGAGGCGGAGGTATAATGGGAATTTTGTGTGGTTAGGTCGATGATTGAGGGGTTATGAGCAGCACTGGAGGGTGGGTTTTGAGCTTGCTCCACCTTTGAAGGAGAAAAGTGAAGTGGAAGTCTTCCGTCTGTTGGAGCATTGAAAGAAAAACCCGGATTAGGCAAATCTATTTTTCTCTACGTTTCGACCCTCATCTCAGTAATATATTGAATCAACTGCATGATTAACTTATTCTGATCGGCGATGACGGGCTGAGCTACGAGAACATCTGTTAAGCCTGTATCCTCAATTTTATTGCCTATTGTTGACTTTCCCTTACTAGAATTCTGACCGGGGAAGAAATCTTTGGGAGCTTTTGATCTTGTAAAATAAGGTTGTTCAGTTAACTTATCAACACAGATCAATTCTAATTACCTATAAAGGAAAACAACTCAAAGGCAAATAAGTTAGTTTATGTCGATGATAAGTAATACAAAATATCACGCACAGTACTGTAAACACAAGAGTTGCTTCATTTGAAGATAAACTAGCCCACATATAGAGAAATGACTAAATAGACAGTAATTTGTCTATTTGATTTTAAGTGTAATGAATCAGAAATGTCAACTTGAGTCGAGACAAAGTTGATTGTATCTTTCATTGTTGTGCTTCTGATTTTTAATTGAGACGTAACTCTAATTTTTGTGTAAGAGTTGAAAAAGATAAAATTTCTCAAAAATGGGGACTGAGTCTTAAACGCTGCCTACGTATCTCACTTGGGAGAATTTAGGCCCTACGTAGTTTGACTAACTTGAATCTTTTTCAATTTGACACGATGAATCTTTTTTGGATATGACAGTAATAATTTGAAAAATGAAGTTCGAATTTTGTTGGAAAACTAAAGACTCGAAGAGTATCTGGGCGCACTTTTGATAGTGACTTGATATTTGTGTTTAAATGGTTCTAGAAAATATATTTTTCCCGAGAATGAGTAGGCTAGAACATCTTCAAATAAAATAACATATCCACACAAGCAGTTATAACAGAAAAACAGATATTGCGCGTTCTAAACAAATATGTGACCTTTTTGTGCCAAGGGTAGGCCTAGCGATTTGAAGGATGTATAACGTCGTTTGAAATATTTCATTCCTCCCAAAACCCAAATTTATACAAGTTTTACGAATAAACTAAATGGGGATACTTAATAGGGGAAATGGGCTACAAAATATCAGTCCCACGCAGGGGCACAATCATAATCTATGCTTCCAAGGAAATATCCTCTGTTCTTGATTTCTTGTCATCTTCGAATGTCCACGCTTTTGGATGCTATGATATCTTGATCCTTTCTCGACTCAAACAAACGATCAAAACTCTACCCCAAGAGACAATAGTTTGCCAAATGGCGTATACGTCCTTCAAATTTAAACACATAAGTATGATCGTCTATTTAGGTCGTGAGCCGTTGTGGACTCAAGATGATCTCTCTAATAGGCCCAACACGCCTTGGGTGGTGGGTTATCTTAGGACAGTACGCTAAATTTCAGGATTGAATCTAGCTCCACACTAGTCTAACTAAGAGTGACCTTTATTTATAGTGGATAGGTGACCCAAGCGGACTACTTGGGCTGGAAAAGTTAACAACCGTTGACTATCCAGTAGCCAACTACATTCGTCAGGGTGTCCCGAGAATAATTTGGTTAATGAACGGCTACAACAAGCATAATCATCCTTTAAGTGAGAAATAAAAAAAAAGTCGTTTGACGAAATTGATGAAATGCAAGCAATGACAGTTTAATATCACAATTTAAATAAATAAGACACATACGAGGCAAAACAATTCAACAAATATTAGCAAAAAGTCAAAAAAGGTCAAATCACTATGGTTAGAACCTAATTAAATCCCCAGCATAGTCGTCAATTTTGTTATGCCGTAATTTTACTATCAGAAGAAAAAATCACTTTTTTGAAATGTTCAAAGCATAAAACAATTTGAGAAAAATACTTATAAAAGAGTCGATACTTAATTTTTTAAAGAAACTAAGAAACTTATAATTTAAAAAGAGTCTAACAAATTAAGTCTTTAAAAATTTAGAGAAAATGGGTAAGAGGTTCTTATTTACGCTTTAAGAAGGTTTTTAAGGCATTTGAAGCGCCCGCTAACGTGCGGTTATCCTACAACTTGACCAAAAATATTTTTTTGACTTTTTGTTTTTGAAAGATGATTTAACATAAAAATAGTAATTTACAATATTTGGTTAACTTTGAGAAAAAATAGTCAAATAAGCGACACATTTTATTTCATTTTATTTTTTAGAGAAATGGATCCAAAATGAAATATTTGACTTGAAATACAAGTGATTAGAATATTAATAAAATTAGACTAATTAGAATTTATTTAATTCATTTTGAAATAATAATTTAAACACATTTAATAAATTAAAGCATGAAAATCATTTTAAATTAATTGACTAACCTTTTTGAGAAAATGACTGAGTAAGTATTTTTTTTAATTAATTGAAAAAGGTTTTGACTAGAATTTTTAAAGTTTATTTGAGAAAAATGCTTAAACTTAAAACAATTTTAAAATGAGTAAAATGTGATTACGTGAAAAGCATTAAAGAACTTCTCTTTTTAAGAACCAAAGGTTTAACTTAATTGAAAATATAAATTTTTTGACCAATATGTTTGATTAATAAAATAAATGAACACATGTATTAAAATTAAACCAACACAAAGAAAATAACTCATCTTTTGGGGAATCTAATTAAGCTAATTAACAATTCTAAAGTTAGAGTTAATGATAAGAAAAACAAACAATAAATAAAGATAATTAAATAATTTAAGGGTAAAAGAGAAATGAATTTGGCCCCCTTTTGGGCCAATATTGCTGAAACTTTTTGGGCTTTAACCCAATTCCCGTTTCTGCATATACACCAGATGTATATTAGTGTATATGAGCGTATATATCATCTCTTTTCATGTATCTCTTGCTTCCGAACACTTGTATTTCGCCTCCGCCCTGTGTCTTTGCATTTTGGGGACTGCATATCAGCATATACCGATGTATACATCATGTATATAACCCATTTTTGACCTTCCGGGACCTGTAATTTAACTTTCCAGCAACTCGAACAAGATGTGGCTGACTCGATAAAAGAATTCTAAGCCTTTATGGTCCTCTTGAAATGCGAGGGGAAGAAAGATGAAGTCCAAGAGGGCTCAGATGGTATTACATGCAATAAAATGAAGGAAAATTAGAAAAAAAAAAGTAGAGCTTTCTAACTAAACAAAAATACATAATTGTCACGCCCTGAGCCTATACCCTAGGCGGGACTGGCACTCGGAGACCATTTCTGACCCCAAGCGAACCCTTGACCTGACTTATTTAACTCAGCGGAAGACTTAGCTTAATGAAACAATCTGAAATAATAACTAAAAAAAATAATAAGTTGGCAAAAATGACACTTAGGCCTTAAACAACATCTGAAGGATAAAGAAAGACATCTGAACTAGTAAATATCTGACTGTTTATGAAGCCTCTAAAATACTGAGATGGATTTTGGGACAAACCAGAACATCCTAATAAATGAAAGACTGAAAGCAAATAAAAGAGTCCTCCGGAATGCAATGAGGCACACCACTGACTCTGAGCTGCTCACCTGGATTAACGAGATGCTGGTGCTGATCCTGGTTACCTGCGTCTGCATCATAATAAGATGCAGGCCAACTGGCATCAGTACATTGAATGTACGAGTATGCGAGTTGGAATGCTAAACCACACATAGGCTAGAAGGAATCTGAAAGAAACTGAATAACTTACCTGGCTCAACTCAACTCAACCTGACTGACTCATTTCAATATAAAGCAATTTAAAGCAAGTGCAATATAAAGAAAAGTTATTTAAAACATACTATAAACTCTGTGTGTATGCAAAGATACAATAAATTTGAGATGTATGTAGAAATGTAAATGAACTGATGTATATAAAAATACAATAACTGTTGTGGAAGTTTCTCTAACCGACAACCATCACATAAGAGTTATAGTGATGATACAACGATATACCTCACGCTGCCAGCGCATCCTATACCTGGCCAAAGGTATAGGACCTGAACTGCCTAATGGATCCACTAGTCTATTTCAAAAGGGGTTTATGTAAAAAGTATGACCCATTTCTACCCATGATGGCTACATAGTTTTATAGAGACGTGAGTTATTTGAACTCATGCCCCACCCCAAATTCGATGCTCAATACTACTCCCAAAATATACTAGCTCTTATGTTTTAAAAACATACTTCTTCTATGATTTGAGATTAGTGTTCAAAAACTTAGCTCAACGGCTATCTTGGAAATCTCAGTTTCCCTGCTTGCTTCATTTAGAAAGCTATTACTCTTTTTTGAAAACTAGCCCGAAGGCTCTTTGGATATCTCAGTTTTCGTTCTTATTTAAATGTGAAAACATTTTAAATCTCTTTAGGAATACTTAGTCCCCATATACTTTTGAAGAAATGAACTTCAAACTTTACTCTTTACTCTTTACTCTTTACTCAACTTGAACTTTAAGTCTTAAAACAAAGTTAAAACATTTGGAAAACTCTAAGAACACATCTTGACTTGACTTTTACTTCTCTTGACTTTGATCTTAACTTTCCTTGAATTGGATTATGGATCCAAGGTTCATGATCTCATGTTTATGGATTATTTCATGATGTTTAGATGTATTTTAGAATGTTAGGATCGACTAGGAAACATAGGTACATCACTTAGGAACAAGTACGAGAAGGTGGGGAACGAATGGGGAGAACTAGCGTCCTTGGCGCTCTGAGAGGCGTGGGGCGCCAGGCCCCAAACCTCAGAGAGCTGGGTGGGGCGCTTTGGCTGGGGCGACGTGCCAGAGGCCAAACCTCAGAGAACATTTTGGGGCGCGCTGAGAGGCGCGACGCCCTAACCCTTGTACCCAGGTGTTCTCGACTTTTCTCTTTCGTTTTTCATCTTTAAACCCTCCAAACTTCCATGGTACTTTCCCCAAACCCCTATGATCAATATACAACCAATCTAACTCGCAAAACAACCCAGAAACATGAATCAATTCCCCCCCACCCTCCCCAAGCATCAACAATTCAACCAACAAGAATTCTACAATTTGTTCTTCAAGAACCTCACTATTCAATATGTAAACAACTCCAACCCAAAGGATTGAAACAAGTTGGTATGTAGGTGAACTAACCCAACACAGAAAGATCTCACATACCTTAATAGGGATCACCCCCGACGAATTCCACTCGCAATCTTGAATGATCTTGGCTAATTCTTGCCTTCTTCTCCCGTTCTTTCTTTCTTTCTCTCTTCTCCAAGCCCTAAGCGTATTCTAACTTTTCAAAACTGAATTAAGTTCTTTTTTTACCCCTATAAATCCCTAAAAACGAATTAGGAAATTAATTAGAGAAAAGACTACTTTGCCCTTCCCTAAATCCGGATTGAAACTTTCCTCGATCTAACAACCCAACTTCCGGAAGGCATATCTCACTCATACGATGTCGGAATTTCATAAACTCAGCAGCGTTGGAAAGATATCTCCAAGGGCTTGCCAACCATATCAATAACTGCTCCTAACTCATCTAGATCTAGGAGTTATGGCCATTTGAAAATGGTCAAAACTCACTTTCTTAACTTAGACAAATTCCAGATTTCCTTTTTCTTTCCAAAAATCATTATTTTCAGATTTTAAACTCTTTCTAGTCGTTTCTAGGTGCGAGATGCTACAATATCTCCCCCTTGGGAACATTCGTCCTCGAATGAGCTTTATTTCACCATGCTAAGGGTGGTAACATCAAGTTCAACACTCAACAAGCAAAACAAGTAACACATGCTTACTCAATAATTCAAGGAGTACTAAGAAGAGATTATTACCTTCAACTGCATTCTCTCCAGATTCAAAGAGATGGGGATATCTCCTTTTCATGTCCTCCTAAGCTTCCCAAGTAGCTTTTTCAACAAATTGGTTCCTCCAAAGGACTTTGACTGATGCAACTTCTTTTGTTCTCAACTTGCGAACTTGGCGATCTAAAATCTTAACTAGAATCTCCTCATAAGATAAATTTTCTTTAATTCCCACATTTTCAGTTTGTGCTATCAATGAAAGGTCTCATATGCACTTCTTCAACATGGAGATGTGAAATACCGGATGCACTGCTGCTAACTCTTGTGGTAGCTCCAATTGATAAGCTACATTGCCAATCTTCTTGACTATGCGATAAGGTCCAATATACCGGGGACTAAGTTTCCCCTTCTTACAAAACCTCATGACACCCTTCATGGGTGAAACCTTCAAATACATCCAATCATCTACTTCGAACTCTAGTGGCCTTCTTCTAACATTTGTGTAAGATTTTTGACAACTCTGCGCCGTTTTCAACCTCTCCTAAATCACCTTCACCTTCTCCATGGCTTGGTGCACTAAATCTGGTCCTATCAAACTTGCTTCACAAGCTTCAAACCATCTAATAGGAGATCTGCACTTCTCCCATAAAGAGCTTCATATGGAGCCATCTAGATGCTAGAATGATAATTGTTGTTGTAAGCGAATTCAATGAGAAGTAGGTGATCATCACAATTACCCTTGAAATCAATCACACAAGCTCTCAACATATCTTCTAAGGTCTGAATAGTGCACTCTGCTTGCCCGTCAGTTTGAGGATGAAAGGCAGTGCTCAAGTTCACCTTTGAGCCTAAACCTTTCTGGAAAGATTTCTAGAATTGTGCAGTAAATTGTGCACTTCTATCTGAAATAATGGAGATTGGAACTCCATGAAGTCTTACCACATCCTGAATATAAAACTTAGCATAATCTTCTGCTGAGTTGGTAGTCTTCACCGGCAAAAAGTGGGCTGATTTTGTCATTCTGTCGACAATCACCCAAATAGAATCATGTTGCCTGCGAGACCTTGGTAACCTTGTGATGAAGTCCATATTAATCATCTCCCACTTCCATTCTGGAAATTCTATATTTTGAGCCAAACCACCAGGCCTTTGGTGCTCTACTTTCACTTGTTGGCAATTTGGACACTTAGCAACAAATTCAGCAATGTCCTTCTTTATACCATTCCACCAATATACTTCTCTCAAATCACGGTACATTTTGGTGGAACCCGGATGGATGGAATATCTGGAGCTATGAGTTTCCTCCATGATTCTCCCTTGGAGTTCATCCACCATTGGTACACACAATCTACCTTGGTATTTCAACATACCATCTCCCCTTTGTTCAAAAACTAATACTTTTTGCTTTTGAACATTTTCCTTCAAGTTAAGCAAAATGGGATCTTGGTCTTACTTTTTCTTCACTTCTGACACTAGTGATGATTCTGCCCCGTTCGTCACCACTATTCCTCCTTCTATGGAATCCATAAGTCTGACTCCGAGGCGTGCAAGTCTGTGCACATCTTTGGCTAACTCCCTCTTTTTTTCCTCAACATGGGTGGTACTACCCATAGATAACCTGCTTAAAGCATCATCAACCACATTAGCCTTACCTGGGTGGTAAAGAATACTCATGTCATAATCTTTGAGTAATTCTAACCACCTCCTCTGTCTGAGATTAAGCTCTTTCTGAGTGAACACATATTGTAAGCTCTTGTGATCAGTGAATACATCAACATGAACACCATAAAAATAGTGACGCCAAATCTTCAAAGCGAATACTACAGCAGTCAACTCTAAGTCATAGGTTAGGTAGTTCTTCTCATGAACTTTCAACTGTCTGGAGGCATAAGCTATAACCCAAACCAACTCTAGATGCATCACAATATACCACAAAACCTTGGGTACCTTCTGGTAAGGTCAATACTGGAGCAATAGTCAACCTCTTTTTTAATTCCTAAAAGTTTTTCTCACAAGTTTCAGACCATTGAAACTTCACTGTTTTCTGAGTCAACTTCGTTAAAGGTGACAAAATGGATGAGAAACCTTCTACAAACCTTCTATAATAGCCAGACAAACCCAAGAAACTCCTAATATCAGTTGGAGATGTGGGTCTAGGCCAATTCTGCAATGCCTCAATTTTCTGAGTATCAACTCTAATTCCTTCTCCTGACACAATATGGCCTAAGAATGCCACAGACTCAAGCCAAAATTCACATTTTGAGAACTTAGCATACAACTCCTTATCTTTCAAAGTCTGAAGAACTATTCTGAGATGGCTAGCATGCTCTTCTTCATTCCTTGAATAGATTAGTATGTCATCAACGAAGACGATAACAAACATATCTAAATAAGGTTTGAAGACTCTGTTCATAAGATCCATGAACGATGTTGGTGCATTAGTCAACCCAAAGGACATGACCAAAAACTCATAATGACCATATCTGGTTCTGAAAGCTGTCTTAGGAATATCACATTCCCATTACTCTTAACAGATGATAGCCTGATCTGAGGTCAATTTTTGAGAAACAGAAAACACCCTAAAGCTGATCGAAAAGATCATCAATTCTAGGAAGAGGATACTTATTCTTGATGGTAACCTTGTTCAACTGGCGGTAATCTATACACATCCTAAGGGAACCATCTTTCTTTCTCACAAACAAGACTGGAGCACCCCCAAGGTGAGACACTTGGTCAAATAAAGCCTTTCTCTAAAAGGTCATTCAACTATTTTTTGAGCTCTTTCAACTCTGCTGGTGCCATTCTATATGGAGGAATAGATATAGGACGAGTATCTGGAACAAGATCTATACCAAAGTCTATCTCTCTCTTAGGAGGGACTCCGGAAAGATCATCTGGAAAGACTTCTGGAAACTCATTCACTACTGAAACTGACTGAATAGGAGGTATCTCAACACTTGAGTCATTAACTCAGACTAAGTGATAGACACACCTCTTAGAAACTAACTTCATTGCCTTAAGGTACGAAATGAAACGACCCTTAGGCACTGCTGAACTGCTTTTCCACTCTAAAACTGGCTCATTTGGAAACTGAAACTTGACTACTCGAGTTCTACAATCAACTGAGGCATAACAGGCATGAAGCCAGTCCATACCAAGAATGACATCAATCAGCCATGGTACTTGTTCTCGACTTTTCTCCTCCGTTTTTCATCTCTAAACCCTCCAAACTTCCATGGTACTTTCCCCAAACCCCTAGGATCAATATACAACCATTCTAACTCGCAAAACAATCCGAAAACATGAATCAATTCACCCCCCCCCCCCCCCCCAAGCATCAACAATTCAACCAACAAGAATTCTACAATTTGTTCTTCAAGAACCTCACTTTTCAACATGTAAACAACTCCAAACCAAAGGATTGAAACAAGTTGGTATGTGGGTGAACTAACTCAACACAGAAAGATCTCACATACCTTAATAGGGATCACCCCCGACGAATTTCACTCCCAATCTTGAATGATCTTGGCTAATTCTTGTCTTCTTCTCCCGTTCTTTCTTTCTTTCTCTCTTCTCCAAGCCCTAAGCGTATTCTAACTTTTCAAAATTGAATTAAGTTCTGTTTTTACCCCTATAAATCCCTAAAAACGAACTAGGAAATTAATTAGAGAAAAGACTACTTTGCCCTTCCCTAAATCCGGATTGAAACTTTCCTCGATCCAACAACCCAACTTCCTGAAGGCATATCTCACTCATACGATGTCAGAATTTCGCAAACTCAACGGCGTTGGAAAGATATCTCCAAGGGCTTTTCAACCATATCAATAACTGCTCCTACCTCATCCAGAGCTAGGAGTTATGGCTGTTTGAAAATGGCCAAAACTCACTTTCGTAACTTAGACAAAATTTCCAGATTTCCTTATTCTTTCCAAAAATCATTATTTTCAGATTTTAAACTCTTTCTAGTTGTTTCTAGGTGCGAGATGTTAAAATAATATCAACTAAAGAGATAAAACAAGATCAAAGGTGAACTAACAAATTGATTACTAAGCACAACTACATAAGGCAAGCATGCCACAAAGGAAACTTATCATTTTAAACACATTTATATTTAACTTTTAATATTCACTATTTAAACTTTAAGAACTTAACAACTATAAGGAAAATATCTAAGTTAATGGGCAAGAAAAATCCAACTCACTGCAAAACTAAACTAACTACACAGTTTAAAAGCTCATGGCATCCGGTAGATTCCAAAACAGTGAACGAAAGTATATGACAACCTACCTAAAGAACACATGAAAGATATGGAACACATTAATGAAAGCAATAACGACTAATCAAATTTGAACTTGAGAGCATATTTATTTATTGATTATTTGCCACATATCACGACTACAAAGAAAAAAAAACCAAAATACAAGTAAATAGTGAAAGACAACAGGTTTATACAACTAACACATTCAACATTGAAACTGAACAAAAATGGCTCATCTCAAGCAAACTCAAACACTGAATACAACCAACAATAAGATGAGGCATAACAAGTCACTAATTAACAATTGAAATCTGGAAGAAATTTACTACAGGAACAGTGACAAAACAGAACACACATCATCTGAAAGGAAAAAAAGAGAATATTACCTTTTCCGGTGCAGCTATACTATGACGACGAGAAGAGCGATTTCACCGCTCTTTTCGAATACTAAAGGCAAGCTAAGAAAATCTGAGCGACGATCTTCTCGGAACTTAGAATTAGAAGACTAGATATAAAACATTTAAGTATAGCAGTGACTATTACTTCAGAAACAAACTAAAAAAAACCTTTCTATTTGCTCGCTTCTCCCCCCTTCAACGATGGGTAAGCGGTGGTTTATATAGAGGAAAACTAGGGCCGATTAGGGGGGAAACAGGTGAAATTTTGAATTTGAAATTAGGATTTCTTTGCTCCTCTTTCAAGACAACAGTGGAAGTGATTTGCAAATCTCTGAAAAAAAGGGTAAAGGGACATAAGGGTGGTTGGACGCTACAAGCGAGGAAGACGAGGGCTTTTCTCCAGATTTGCCGGATTGGTGCGACTAGTCGTTATGCTGGATTTTGGTTCGCTGCCCGTTCACGCGTTGTTGGGTTCTCGCGTGAAGAAGAAGAAGACGGGGTCGGGTCGATGTTGTATGTATTGTTTTGATTGAATTGGGTTTCTTTGTTGAAGAAGAGTTGGGTCGGGTCTATAAGGGAAAAGGGATGGGTTACTGAACTGAGCAGAAATTTGGGATGGGGCCTGGGCTTGCTGGAAATTTAAGAAGGGCCCAAACTTGCTCATGAAGGATCAGGTGAATTGGTTAGATTTTGAATTGAGGATTTGTCTCATGGATTACAATTATAGCCAAATGAATTTAGAACGTAATCAAATTGAGTTTGATTAGCAAATTCGGCTAAAATTTAAATAAAATAAATTAATATTAATTAATTAACGAGCTTCTTAATTTTAATGAAAATAAAATAATTAACTTAACTATGAACTAAATAATTTAAAATTATAATCATAACATATACTAGAGTGAATTAATAAAATAATTACCTAAAAATGTCAAATCTATTGGAATGATTTTCAAATATTTATAAAATATACTAATTATATAAAAACATATTTATTATTTAAAAATTATAGAAATGACTAAAATTACTATAAAATAGCATGAAAAGCATTTTTATTTTTTTTACAAAAACTAACTATTCCAAATCATTTGAAATTGAAGATGCTCAATGATTAATTTATATTGTGGAGGTCCAAAATTGGGAGTCAACAACAAGAACAAACATATATCACACAATTATAGAATCACAACCATCACCTACCTCGAATCCAAACTTGAATCACCTATGGCACTTGAATCTTCCCTTTCCACATTCTTTTTGCGTGTTCTAGGTCTACAAACAACAATTTATATGCATGGATCAACAATCAAAGATCTAATTATCCGAATTATAACAAATCCAATAACCCTAAACCAAACCCAAGATCCTAATACCCAATTTAGGGCTTTTTCCACCATAGAATCTATAACAAAACTCTCCCCGCCCATCAATATTCACCCATTCTATTACGTTCTACAGATCGAAAAATGGATTCGAGGAGTGAAAAGCTTACCTTTAGCCTCAAGAATGGTGAAAAATGAGTAAGAGTTGCCTAGGGGTCGTTTATTAGCTCAAAAAATTGAAAAGTGCATAATGAGGTCATTTAGGGGTTTATTAACGACTTTAATTTGCGTCGGGCCCGCCACAACGGCCACCACCCCGCCACAGCGGCCCCGCCAAAGCGGCAAACCCTAGCGCCAAAGCGACATTCTCGAGACAGAGAGTTATTTCAAGAATTTCAAAATTCTCATTTCACAACACACCTCTAACACACGACGCTCAGTAAATACCTCTTATGGTAAGATCGATTCTAGCAGCTCTACTCGCCCGAATTCAATTCCGTAAAGTCGTATAGATTCCTTAACGAGTTATCTAACTACTCATGTAATCAAATCATAAATGATTCACCCGATTGTTACCAAATTTCCCTACACCTTAAAGATTCCAATTTTGTCCAAATCTGGACTAGGTTAGGAAATTCCAAGTTACTACGAAAAAGTTTTTTTACCCCAATTCTTTCTCTATTGACTTTTCCATAACAACAGAAATCAGGTCGTTACAATAGATACCAATTTACCCATCATTTGTCCCCGAGTGATCAACTAGGAAAGACTAATTAAGGTAAGGGTAGAGTAGTATCTGAATCGTCGAATTACTGGGGATACTTGTATCGCATGTCCTTCTTACAAAATCTTATTACCCCTAAGGGTTTCACACCTTCAACCTCAAACCAACCAATTGAGAGGTACACCTCCTCCCTTACAATGCCTCAATGAATTCATCTCAACACTCAAGTGATAAACATTGTTGTATGTAAAATTAACTAACAACAAAACAATTCTCAAGAACCACCAAAGTTGATCGTACACACCTCTGCCACATGTTATCAAGGATCTTGACACAAATATCAGGACGAATCCTTTCTCACATAAACATGATAAAATTCTAAATCAATTCTCGCTACAATTAGAAGTGAACCTGAACAAACCAACTCACAATCATAATACCCAACCAATCATAGTTCTTAATAACATCTCCATCCCACAACATAAATTCCCTTGAGCTTAAGTTATAACAATTTTGATCTTTAGAAATTAGATACTCATCGAGAGATATGTCCAAGCATACCATCCCTCCAACAATACTATCGAAATGTTAGATTTAGTAATTATAGATTACCTCTTAAGAACAGTAGAATTGGATTCAATGATCCCCACATTCAAGCACACATAATCCATACATGACCTCGACGATAAGATGAAATATTAGATTGTCGGACAACCATAAATACGCAGGGTAGCTCTTCTACAAATTCTCATAAGCAAGGTGGTACATGTAGAATCACTAAAATACTTTAACTGCTCCAAGACAACACCAATTATGTCATTCGAAATAAACAAATCTTCCTAATCTTCCCACTCAACCAAAAGAGCGTCGCAGGATTGGTAAACCTGATCCACCACTAGAGATTCACCCACAACATGAAAAACACGTGTGACCATAGCTAGTTCATCACTCACAACCATGTACAAAACAAAATAGATGGTCACATAAGAATTTATCGAATAACACGAAAGGTTTTCCTTTGAAGAGTCGATACCAGCCATTTCCATTCACTTGACTCAACATACTCTTCACATCCTTCGACTAAAGCCAACACTCTTAATACTAACAACCATCGTAACCACTCCGGCCATTGACCTTACTTTAAACCAACACTTTTTAAATGAAAACCTTTCTTAGGTATTTTAACAATCAACAATAATCAACTTTACAACTCAACCCAGGTGTAACTCCTTTCAAATGTTCAATATCGGATACAACAGATCATTCCTCACCTTGCTAATTCATACCTTGACAAAATACATCATCACGAATGTAGACTCAGAATGAAAATTTTGAATTGTAATTTTCACCATATAACACAATCCATTTTTCTATCAACATTAGCTTGTACCTTGAAGATTCTTATGAATTCATAGATCTTCGCTTATCATTGATTGCAACTCCATCGATCTTACAATATCCTTCGCTAAAATTCAATCGTACTCATTACTAAACTCAAAACAAAAACAAAGCACTTATCATCACACTCGAGCTAATGTTTGTACACTCTTTTCTCAACTCTTTTTCGATAGCTTTTAACCAATCTGACACACTTGTGACACTATTACCATAGCCACAACAAAACAAATGAAATCACGCATCTCAAAACCCAATTATCTACTCCTCTAAATATAACTCTTTAGCCTTAAGAATAAAATAAAATATTCTTGCTCTAGCCTCTCTCTAAAGGTTGTACTACATTCTACTATATTTTCCTTCATTATAACTCTAGCTCTTTAATTTCTATTCGAATGGTGTCCCACCATCTCTTAAAACTTTCCATACAACCACGTTACTCACAAAATTTTAGAAAACTACAACCTTTAGATAATCGCAAGTCGCAATTACTATACAAAAATTCGCTTAACCAACAATTCTATTATATAGTTGCCTCCCGTCACAATCCATCACGAACTCTTATTACCGTTACTCTCAGTCAGCCTTGGTTATCACTACGAAGCTAACATTTCACCAACATGACACCTCAAACTCAGGTAAACTTATCAAATTTAAAAGACTAACCCAGTTTATACGCACTCTCTTATTAAAATACTTCAATTTCCTTCACCCAAGTATACTAATTGGGACCTTCCTTATCCATAAGCTTGTCATTCCGGTATCAATCCACTCATTTATGACTTGAGATAAAATTACCAGTCCTCACACTACCCTTATTTTTTTAACAAATAAGATATGAGCACCCAACGAGGAAACACTAGGACGGATGAAACCTTTGTCAAGAAGTCCTTGGATTTGAGCTTTGAGCTCTCTCAAATCTAACACCACAGGAGTAAACTCAATAAAGGGGGATTCGACCTTAACATCCCGAATATGACGCCAATTACGTCAAACAATTTTACCCCACCAGTTTTCTACCCCGCACGAAAGATATGACCTTAGCTAACTTAGGCTTGTACCCCCTTCCCACTCTAACCTTTCCCTAATGGGGATCTCTAGAGTTACCGACTTAGTATTACGATTAAGCCCGGTTTAATAGTGGGACAACCAAGTCATGCCTAAGATTATATCAAGTCAGTCATATCCAGCATAACCAAATCAATCCAAATCTGAAAATACATAAAAAAAAATAGGACAAACACTGATATACAAGGATGACTATGACTGACTTTTCAACTGAGGTAGAAACATGAATGAGGGCATCAAGTATATCACAAACCACATCAAATTCCAAGGCAATTGAACTGACACGTACGAATAAGAATAACCCATATCACATAAAATAATATCCATACGGGCACAGACAAGAGTAACACTAGTGACCTCTACATCACACCTCAACTCGGTTTCGCTTAGAAAAGCATATAACTGAGCCTTGTCATCTTGACGGGAAACCTCATTGCCTGTTTGCAGTACTTCTCTACCTGCATTACTATTTCCCTAGCCTCCACAGGCTCACTGATTCACTCCTCATATGCCCAGGTTCTCCATAATTTAACACACTTTACAACTTATATTTGATTGTTGAACAATGAATTAGATCGCGAAGGTTAGTTCAGGTACGATTCGGGGTCCATAATTATGACTAGAAAAATAGGAGAGACAGGGCTGAGATTCTGTCTCGCCCTGTCCCGCACTGGCAGCCTTTCCTTGGCGGGAAAAGTCCCACCCCCGCTGCTAAAACGAAAACAGAACCCCTGCCAATAATTTTTGGGGTTCCTCATCTTTTCTAAATTCCCCAAAGGTTCCAGCTACAACACATGCATCTTTATGAGTAATCCCCTTAGCTAGGATAGTCAAAGTCTACCCCGAGTCAATCTCAACGATACCCAACCAATTCATTCTTGTTAATTCAGCACCACAACCCACAAATCCCTAGGATACACCCAGACACTCACACGATCCTTAGTCAGGATCTTTCTTTCACAACGAATTTCACGATACTCAAATATTTACAACTTGCATAACTTCAACGACCAGGCCAACATATTGTACATATCAAAATTCAGACACACATTTATTGTGCACATAATCACCTCATCATATTGAATCAATTACAACTTCACATTCACATATTAATTCAGACCACCAGAAGCACGCATTCAAAGTTTCCAAGATACAACTTACAGAAAAGTCCAAATTCTTAATTAATTATTTCACTCCATGGATGACCATTCCTGATCATCTATGCATTCACACCACCCCTAGGGATAGATACTAATTGGAACCTGCTCAGTTTCCAATTTGCTTTGCTTGTGCCCCCTCAGTCATGACCACGACGTCTAGTTCACTTCGTTGAGATACCAATTGGAATCGGAAGATACCAATTGGACTCAACTTATACCACAAGCGATAATAGCAGCTAGCGAGCCCCAGACAACTGCTAATTTCAATCATAGAACTTGGTCGAACTCAATTCTTAACCGCCTCAATATTTAACTAGTGGTAACTAGACCTTAAATCAATCTTAGAGGAAACTGATGCACCTTGCAACTGTTCATAAAGATCATCTATCTGAGGCAGTGGATACTTATTCCAAATGGCGACTCTATTCGATTGTCAGTAGTCTATACACATCCTCTCTTGCTAGTGATGTTGTTACCATTTTTGTTGCTCTAGTTCGAACCATAGAGTGAATGAGGAAAGATATTAATTTGTATCACCCAGATACCAAATTGGATTCAAGTTATAGCACGAAGGAGTAGAAAGAAGTGAGTTTTTCCTAAAGTCCTATAGCCTCTCGAAGAACGACTTTGTACCGTTATGCAAGACTCTACTAAACTCATTTAGGTATAATGAGATCAACGAACCTAGGGCTCTGATACCAACTTTGTCACGATCCAGACCATCGTGATTAGCACTCACACCAACCATCTGGTGGGAGAACCACTACTACAACCCAAACCAAACAATCAATCTAAAAACTAAGGCATATAAGTCAAATACTAAGGAAAGAAAATAGAGTTTTCATAAACTCTAACAAAAGTTCAACAATAACTAACAAATGCAGAAGAATTAACCTCGAACCTGAAAGTCAATGTACCAAAACTCTACTAACAACAAGTCTAAGAACAAGGAGTACAACTCCGAAACTAAACAACACCAAACAAAAAATCTGAGTCCGAAAAAAAAAGACTTAAACAAGAAAGATCCATAGCAGCCTGAAAGAACTGGCTCACCCTTGAATCCAGTCACGCTCATAGTCACCTAGCTGAGGTCTATCAATAGCCACCTGAAGATGTCTTGTACTCAACAAAGAAAGAGCAAGTGTAGTATCAATACACAATCACCGTGTACTGGTAGGATCACACGGCTATTCCACTAAGTGTAACATACATTAGTCAATACAATAATATAATCACATGCATATATCGAACATATACAATATCATCAACATAAACGATCAATGAACAACTTCACGATTCTCACATATCACAGTATATCAATTTAGAGCAACATACCGTCTTCCAATATCAATCATCATTAGATATGAACGAACTCATCACAAGTAGATACACAACACATTTCAATGGTCCTCTCACGGAACCCAATTCAATGGTCCTCTCATGGAGCCCAACCCAAACAGTTAGCATGCCAGAACGTGGCAGTCCGATCCCATATTTATGCCAAAACGTGGCAATTTGATCCAAGTTAGTTATGCCGGAACGTGACAGCCGATCCTATGTTTATGATGAAACATGACAATTCGATCCAAGTTAGTTATGCCAGAACGTGGCACCCGCCCATTCAACAAACCACAATCACAATCACAATGTATATTCTCACAATCATACAACAAAAGGTGATTTATGGCATAAAATTATTCAATTATCCTCATTTACAACAAGTGTGATTAATAATGCAACATTCGCATACATACATGTATCATAATGAAGCAAGAACAAACATACATCACACAATCATAGAATCACAACCATCACCTACCTCAAATCCAAGCTTGAATCCCCTAAGGCACTTGAATCTTCCCTTTCCAGATTCTTTTCGTTTGTTCTAGGTCTACAAACAATAATTTATATGCAAGGATCAACAAGCAAAGGTCTAATTATCCGGATTATAGCAAACCCAATAACCCTAAACCAAACCCAAGATCCTAATACCCAATTTAAGGCTTTTTCCATCATAGAATCTATAACAAAACCCTCCCCCATCAATATTCACCCATTCTATTAATTTCTACGGATCGAAAAATGGATTTGGGGAGTGAGAAGCTTACCTTTAGCCTCAAGAATGGTGAAAAATGAGTAAGAGTCGCATGGGGGTCGTTCCTTAGTTCAAAAAGTCAAAAAATGCATAATGAGGTCGTTTAAGGGTTTATTAACGACTTTAATTTGCGAGTGAGACTATTAGTCCAACCGTCTAAATTAGGGCAAAAACTCAATTTTATTTTCTCCTCTACTTTGTATTTCTTTAATTCTTTTATTTGTATTAATTCTAACTTTAAATGTTTGGTTTAATTTAGTATAATCCACTTGTTTGATAAAAAAAAATCACTTTCTTTCTAAATTATTTCAAGCGCTTAAGTTAATTATTGTTCAAATGACTTTTGAATATTATTTCCTTTAAATATTTTTTTCAAGTAAGTTAAAAAATTATTTTTTCAAGTCGTTGGATAACCGCATGTTAGCGGCTACTTTAAGTGTTATTACCTTCTTAAAGTAGACATAAGAGCCTCTTACCAATTTTCTTTAAATTTTTAAAGATTTATTTGTTAAAGGCTTTTTAAAATTAAGTTTTCTTAATTTCTTTAAAAACTAAATGACGGCAATATTTTCTAAGTATTTTTCTTAAATTGTTTTATACTTGAAACATTTCATATTGGTTTTTCTAAAGATAATAAAATCGCGACATAACAACCATACATACAAGATTTTCTCATTTGTTCTTTGATGTTAATTCTTTAGTTGGAATATAGAATTTGTCTTTAAATTTTTTATTTTTAATTTCAAGTTTTTAAAAATCATGAATAGATCTCAAAATTTTGGATATGACTGAAATATTGATTTTTGAATAGATATGAATTAAAATAAATAATATAAAATACAAAATTAATTTTACAAAATTTCAATAAACTAATCGACAGACTTAATCTTTCTAATTTATGATTTTTTATTTCTGCAATGTAACATAAGAACAATTGTGAAATATTCAAATATTTTAACAGAACTTCAATTTTATTTATGATTCATTTACTCTTACAATGTAAAATAAGAATAGTAATGTAATATGCACAAATTTACTTTTCAATGAGGATCATAGTAACCTTGACAATTTTTCTACTCTTATTGATGAGTATTTATTTTTCATTGAGATAACTAATGATTTTTTTTTGTACTAAGATAACTAATGAAAAAATTGATTTAAGTTGTTAAGTTTATTGATTAATATAGTGGACTTTTGAAGAATTAATGAAGTTAGGTATGTGGGTGAGAGATTTTAATTTAATTTATGATTTATTTAGTCCTACAATCAAGGGCAGAGCCACGTAGGCTCCAGGGTGTCCAATTGGACACTCTCGTCGAAAAATTATACTATATATACACGTAAAATTTTGACTTTATATTGGTATATATAGAATTTGAACCCCTGAGATAACAAAGTGATGCGCAGTGGAGTTGGCAATAGCCTGTGCAATCCTACTTTTTATCCCGGTTCGATTCCCCGCAGGGGTTGTTTTCTTTTTCTGTAATTATTTTGACTTCTTGAATTCAATTACGTAAATAAACATGTGTGATTTTAACATAAAAGTTAATAGTATCATGAAGGTCTCCCAAGACTCAAGTTCGAATCCCGGCGGCCGGCTCTACTAACTATTTTTTTCTAATTAAAATTGAATTATTTCCTTAAATTTTAATACCTTTTCCTTGTAGAATAAGATTTTCTTAAATTTAATACTTTTTCTTGTGGATTTTTTCAATTAAAATTGAATTATTTCCTTAAATTTTAATACATTTTTCTTATAGAATAAGATTTCCTTAAATTTAATACTTTTTCATGTGGATTTTTTTCAATTAAAATTGAATTATTTTCTTAAATTTTAATACATTTTCCTTGTAGAATAAATTTTAATACCTTTTCCTTGTAGAATAAGATTTCCTTAAATTTAATATTTTTTCATGTGGATTTTTTTCAATTAAAATTGAATTATTTCCTTAAATTTTAATACATTTTCCTTGTAGAATAAGATTTCCTTAAATTTAATACTTTTTCTTGTGGATTTTTTTCAATTAAAATTGAATTTTTTCCTTAAATTTTAATACCTTTTCCTTATGGAATAAGATTTCCTTAAATTTTAATATGTTTTCCTTATGGAACAAGGTTTTCTTTCTCTATAAATAGGAGACTCATTTACCCAAATCATATCACAATATTATTAAGAATATAATCTCAATAATTCTCTATGATTTTTCTTCTCGTTCTCTTATTTTATAATAAAAATAACCAACTTAATATTTTAGTTTCAACTTTCAATAGACATGAGGAATTATTATAATAGAGTACCAAAAAAAAGTTCGACTTCTCTAAGACAACCAAATAAAGAAACAACGGTAGATCAATTAGAGATGTTGTCACATTCTTCTAAAAAACAAAGCATTGATTTAAATACTCTAAAAATGACTTGCGAAATCGAATGGATGATGAGTTTTTAGACGGTTGTATAGTGCCTTATGTAGAAAAGAAAGTATTTCGTACTATTTCTAATGTGTCTATTATAAAACGTTTCAGGATATGAAACCTCGTCGAGTACAATTGTAATAATATATTTAAATTATGTTTTCAATAGTAGTTTATTTCTTATGTTAGTTTTAAATTATACACTTGTAATTCTATTAAAAATATTCCTATATTTAATTAAATATTGCTTAACTTGATTATTTGTTTTGGTAATTTAAATCATTGTTCTTTTTAAAAAAATTACTATTAAAAATTTAGACACCCTTCATTAAATTCTTTGCTACGCCACTGCCTACAATGTAAAATAAGAATAGTAGTGAAATATGCACGGACTTACCTTTCAATAAGGATCATAGTAATAACTAATGAATTTTTTTCACTAAGATAACTAGTGAAAAATTTGATTGAAGTTGAGTTTTGGAGAAATAATGAAGTTTGGTAAGTGGTTAAGAGATTTTAGTGATAGTTTGATTTTTTTAATCTTTATGTCGGTTAACTGTTTTTCGTACATATTTAAACCTTTAATTTCCCTTATTAATGCCTTGTTTCGTTAGTTGTATTATAAATTTTTATTATTCGATTTCTTAGTTTATTTTCTATTTTAATTAGTTAACTTAAAAAATTGTTAATATTTATTTTATCTGAGAGCTTTATTTTTAAATGCCAAGTGACTTGATATTAGTCTACCAAGAGGCGAATTAAGGATTTGAAGACTTTGGGTATATCAAAATTTGAAAATTCTGGGTGCACCAAATATTTTCTCTAAGCAAAACTTACAATAAACATATAGCTAGCACTCCAGTTGGATTCAAACTCTGGTCTGACAAGTGATTCCGACACCTTGTAACAACAACACGAGAGTATTCATATGCTCCTCATGGGTGCACTATTAATTACTATATCCTAACTTGTGTCAGTTTCTCAATATATATATATATATATATATATATATATATATAATTTTTTTTCCGAAGTAAACGAATGCATGTGCACCCCACTTATGAAGGTAGGTCCGCCTCCGGCTTCTGCCCCTGCTTTAATGTAGAAGATATATATATATATATATATATATATATCAAGAAAGATCGTAGAATGATAAGTGATTTTTTTCCCTTTTCGAAATTAACAATTTTAAAAAAAAAGGGTCTTGAGTGTATTTTTATTTTTAATCAAAGATCTTGAATTCAATTCCATTCCGACACTTATAAAGTGTTCCTACCGTGGACTTTGCCAACAATTTATCACCACTCACTTGACAGTTTTGAATTGAAAGTTGTTTCTTTCTCATAATTAAACTCGATAAGATAATTATTTTCTTGACGACTTTTTTGTCCAATAGACATAACATGTGCGTACTTAAATTTGTGCATAGTCATTGTAATAAATTTCTTCCACCAACGTCATTAACTAGATCTAATGCATTTCATGGTTTCAACGCCAATTATTTTTTTCACAATTAAATGCTATTTTGGTTTATAATTTTCTCTCGACATCATGATAAAATACTGAAGTAATTTTTCCACCAATAATTACTTTTTTTTTTAATTTTCTTTTCTGTTTATTGTGAATTGTTGTTATTCTATATGAATCAATCTGGTATTTCTTAGTAACTAGTGAAATTATCCGTGCTTCGCGCGGTTATAGAAAAAATTTATATATATATATATATATATATATATATGATTGGCAATTTCTTATTTTTGAATGAAGTAGTTGTTGGAAAACATATATGTACAGCGGAAGTGAATCTTACTGCTTACATGAATAATAGATAACCAATATTGTTTATGCTAGACCACATAATCATGCTATAACACATAAACATACTGAAATTTAATTCGATAAATACCTCTTGAAGCATGAACATATACCTTCAAGCGAATCCCCAAGTTAGACAGTCCTTCAAGCGAATCTACAAGATAGCCATGGTTTTCTACAGTGATCCCAAGTTCACATCTGAACTCTCTCAATACTTGGGTGGACAAGTATCGAATAGAAAACTAATCTATCTAGGGCTAGAAGAATCCCTAATTATAAGGATTTCTTCACAGTCCAAAGAGGAGAACCAAACACACGTTATTTTTCTTCAACTGAAAAATACACGCTAGTTTTCTTTTTATAAGAAAACTAACGCCTCTCCCCTTTTCCCTTTAGAATTAGGATTCTGAGTTCTAGTTAAATATGGGCACTGGAGGGACCACAAAATTAATTACTGAGGCTTCCTATTATGGAAATAATTCCAAATAATTAATTTGAATTATTCTTACCGTAATAAATTACAATTCATTCCACTAGAAATTCGTAATTGCACTCCTCTATTTATATTTCATAATTCCCCATTAAACACTTATGTAATTCCCCATGTTAAGATTTCAGATACTAATCAATAAATTAAATTACTGATGAATTTAACTTAATGATTAATTTTCTTTAGAGCACTACTTAACTTATTTCATGTGTCGGATTCATAAATCCACTTACAAGGTTTGACACGATGAAAGCTTATAAGTTTCTCAAAAAGGCATATCAATCAATCTCTATAACGAGACATGGATTCCATCAACTAACTTATTATTTCACCAATATATATTATTATCATCCAACTTACTAGGCATATTGACCCATCTCAGAATCTCACCTTTTAATAAATCAAAACGATAATTAATATATACAGATCATAATAATTATATCAGGATTAAGAATATAAGTACATTTAATAGTTTAGAGAATATGTTTTGTCAGTCAGTCTAAAACAACTATCTCTACTCGGTCCCGTTCAATACATACAAAATGCACTAGCACAAGAAGTTGGAACTATATCGTTCCCATAATCAAGATAAATTACATATAATCTTGTGCTACAATCGTACTGATGGCATGTCCAATTTCCATCCTAGATTGTGAACAAAAAACTTTATACTTATAAGAACCGATGATTTAATCCTCTGTGTATAAGCTAAAACTCTACACACTAAATCATCTACTATATAAGTAAATAGACACCATAAACGAATATATGATCTATTAAAATTGAGCAAATATTTATTCTATAATAAATATTATTTCTTAACACATGGTTAATAGTATATATCCCAACAATCTCCCACTTAGACTTTTAACCATCACAATTGTTATAATGTACTATATCTAAATGCATGGTTAATAGTGTATACCCTAACAATCTCCTACTTAGATATTTAATCTTGAAAATTGTTAGAATACTATATCTAAACACATGATTAATAGTATATACCCTAACAGTAGTATGTAATATTTAGATATTTGTTTTCGTCCTCAATATAATATATAGTTTTTTTTTTTTTCATTTTTCTTCAATGTGTAAAATATTATTTGTTAAACAAAGAAATGATATATAAATGGTAAGGTCAATGGAATATAAGAGGTTAATTTTGAAATAATAATCTACTTATTGAATTGAAGATATATTTTTTTTAATTTTCTCTATATTTTGTAGACTACAATCTTCTATCACTACATAAAATATGATCATTTTAATTGCCGTTAAATATGTATTTTTAGCGGCAATTAGCACTCTTTGTATATGTTTCTAAAGCCTTTAGCGACATTGATTCTAATGACACTTAACTAATGCCGGTAAAGACTTTAACACTCTTTATTAATGTCAATATTTATTGCCGCTAAAAGTTATTTTTGTTGTTGTGTATGTAGACATTGATTTCTTTTTTGAAACAAAAGTTTTTGAATAACATTATCAATAGGTGTAACAAAACTACTAATACAAGTTAAAAGTAAGAAAAATTCTAGCAAAAATAATTTCTATGTATGCTTCAAAAAGTTTTTTTCTAGGCCTTCCTATATCCATCACCATGTTCCGCTTCTTGAAACTACGCCAAAACTCGTCATATGATACTAATTAATTTTTTTAACACTATTATGAATAAATAAAATAAATTATTTAAAGATAATGACATAAAACACAAAAAATGTATGTACGATTGTTGATATAATGCTACAGTATGTATGATATTCATAATATTTCTATTTCATACCAATTCAAAAATTTATATCAAAAGAGAAGAAAGAAATCTATACTATACAATATATTTGCAAAAAAAGAATAATGAGTGTACTAAACAATCAAAAATTCATGATTACTTGAAATCTAACAAATATTATAATCAAATTCAATTATGTAATTGTTAAATTAGTGTCAAACACAGATTGACTTTTCGACCAATCATACATAAATTATGCATTTAAAATATTACTATTACTATCAAAATTACCTCAATATCATTGTCATGAAGATTTTCTTGACCTATCATGTATATATACTTGATTGGAGAAATATAACGAGTACGTAAAAAAAAATATTCAATTACAGAAGCATAAATAACTACATGAAAATGAAAAGATAGACTTGAGATGAAATATTTCTTATCTTCATATATTCCTTTCGTGTTACAAGTTAAGTGATGAAGAAAAGAATTACTAACTTTGGGAGTATTCATGAACAAAACATGAGTTTATATAGGAAAAATATGGGAATACAATAAGGCATTGCAAATTAAAGTTTGGGGTTATGAACATAAAAATTATGAAAGTTATGGATATTATTCAGAGTAGAAATTGAAGATTTATGGATTATGAGCAATTAATCCTTATAAATACATTAAATTTAAAATATATATAAAATATTAGTATTAGTTTATAATCAGAAGAAGGTAAAATGAATTGAAAATTTCTTGACCTAAATTAGTATCATATTACTTTTTTTTCCAACTTTAGTGTGTGTATATATATATATGTATATATTAAAAATAATTTTTAAAAAAGAGTAATTAAAATGAATTAAGAAAGGAGAAGACATGGAGTGACTTTTCACTTCTTCAACCGTATACATTATATTATAATTAATAAAAATCAATGTAGTAACTTATAGACAATGAATTAATATGGTTGTTAAAAAGAATTTAATGAAACCTCATAAATAGGATAGGTTATAGTTAGTTTTTAAACTAAAAATAAGAAAAAAAAAAATAGAGAAAATGTCTAAAAAAAAGAGAAAAAAGATAAATAACAATGATGACCTTAGAAAGGTGTCACATCACCTTGTCTACATTTGACTTTATATTATATATAGATTTTATTTTATTTGTAAAAAAAATTGAACAGATCTAAAAGAAACGGAAAAATGTCAAAATTACCCTCTAACTATTTAAAATAGCTCATTATAACCTTTATTTATGTTTGAGATCAAAATTACTATTGTTATCTATGTTTTGGACCACAAATACAAAATTACTATTGTTATCTATGTTTTGGACCACAAATACCCTTGAAACGTTACTTTGCCATATGTGCTAACATGATAGTCCACCTATGCAGTTCAACATGGCAAAAATTCCCTCCTCTCAATTATGTTGTTCTTCCTTGTCCATCTCTATTACAATACTTTTTTAATTTTTTTAAAAATAAAAAATAGTTCTTTTATTGTTCGGACTTTAAAATTTCAATTCGAAGTGTGTTAAAGTTCGTTTGAGATAGTAGTTGTGTGTTGAATGATCGAATTCATTGTTTGACTGATATCATCGAATCTGAGGCTGAAAATTTAATTCTCAAGGTTGAAAAATGTTGAACTCTTGAAGTCATTCTTTTTGTGTTAAAACTCAAAAATTGCTACTCATTTGAAACCTTGTTGGTGAGAAATTTCTAGCTTTTGTTGAGTTTTTGAAGTGCAAAATATTGAAGAGATTTAATTGAATGTTACTAAAAAATTGTTTTGATATTGCAATTGAAGCTGATAATTGACATTTAACAACCGATTTCTTAGTTTGAAGATTGATATTTGAAGATTTGAGTTGAAATCTCAAAAAAATATAAAAAAAATATGAAAGAGTTCTTAAAAGCTGGAAAATCTAAAAATCAATTTTGTGAATCTGTGACCCCAAAACTCAAACAATGAACTCAATCCTTCAACACGCAATCACAACCTCAAACAAACTTCAGCTCACTTTGAAATTGGAGTTCCAAAGTCCGAACAACAACTCAAACAAGAACAATGAAAGAATTATGTTTAATTTTCTTTTTGTGACAGAGATGAACAAGCTATAACAACGTTATTGAGAGGAAGATATTTTTGTCATGTTGGACTGCATGGGTGGACTGCCATGTCAGCGCTAATGACAAAAATAATATTTTAAGGATATTTGTGGTCCAAAACATAGACGGCAATGGTAGTTCGATCCCAAATATATATTGAAGGGTATATAAAAGCTATTTCGAATATTTCGAGGGTAATTTTGATCCTTTTTGGGAAAAATAATAATCAGTTTCTTCTGGCAAATAGTTCAATCACTTTCTTTTTCATCGGTTTCTTCCACCACTTGATTAAAAAAAAACACTTGATAATTATTATTTTTAAAAAAACTTTTATTTATTTTGTAACAAAAAAATTATTCAATTACTTTTATATTTTTTACCTATACATGGTGTATTATTTATTTGCCCTTTTAAGGTACATCGTCTAGTCAAGTTCAACATTTTCCTCATTAACAATTAAAGTCATAACTTGTTAGCAATGTTGTAATTATTTCGAAAGATTTATTTAGACAACTAAGTTAATTTGAGCTAAAATAAAATATTTAACGTGAACAATCAAATCTATGTATCTCAAAAATGCATGTGAATCATAATAAATATAGAAAATTAACCCAATTCTTTTGTATCCCAAAAGAAGAAGAAAAAGGTACCTTAGAAAAAGTAGTACTTCAACTCCCTTTTTAAACAAACAAATTTAAATGGTTAATATGATTATGTTGCAACATATAAATAAGTGGAGAAAGTAGAAACTATTGTAAGGTGAGAAACTTTGCCAATTTGGAGTAGGAAGTGATAAAATATTATGTATTCACCGTCCTTTTCAAATCTGTTATTAATCCTTTTCTTTTATAGTTTTTATCTGTTTTATAATTGTATATTATCAATATGTTAATATAGCTTTTTCCGTTTAAATAAGACTTCTGAGTCTGGAATTCTTATAAGCTAAAAATATATAAATGTCATTAAAATTGATAGTCTTAAATATGTCAGGTAAAAAATTGAAATTAAAAAAATTGTCAAAAAAAGAGACAGCTTTTTAAATGAACTAATAAGGAAAGTAAGATAAACAAAATGAAATGAAGAAAATATTTATTTTGTACTACATATTAATTTATTATTGATTCCTATAACCACGAGAGACTGAAGAAGTAATACCATTAATTGTGATATTAATAGATTATTAATATTTATTACCTTACGACATCTATCTCTTTTATGTTATCATTGATTCTACACTTATTACAACAAGTTATGCAATCAAAATGATTCCGTTTAGATTGATTTAATTTAAATAGATTTTATGTTTCAAGTGCTTAATAACAATTTTTATGTATTGGAGCTTAATTTATGAGGAAAACTAATAATTATAAACGATAGAAAAACTAATATAATTAATCAAAGCAAACATGCTTTTAACTAAAACGCAATAAGTTGGGCAACAATTTCAACTTATTATTTTTGGCTTATTTTAGCAAAAAAATATTTTTCTTAAAAGATATTTTCGAACTTCATCAAACACGATAAATATTTGGAAAAAACTTAGAACCAACTTTTAAATTCATTCAAACGAGCTTTACTAAAAACAACGTGTTTTTAGTTCAAGCATATATTTCCTCGTTCTTTAATACTCGAGGAGAATAATACATTTTCATTATCCAACTACAATAACTCTATATAAATGTAATCGCGAGAGGCATGTATACATTTTTGAGAAATATAAATATAATTGAAAAATAAAAAATATACTTTATAAATATAAAGTGAAGTGAGTATCCCAACACTTTTTCATTATATTTGTAAAAAATAAAAAATATTTTCTCAAATTCTCTGTTTACGGATTATTAATAGTTAATTCACCAACCACTCACGTCTCCTTTTGAATTTCTCAAATAGTAATTAAAACAAAGAAATGTCTGTAGCACAAATAAATTAATATAGGATTGACATCTTTTAATTAAATACAAATATATTTTTAGTTATTTAAATTTTTAAATAAAATGATCACACTTCAACGTAACAATAACAGTCATAAGGTCCTGATTTATCTCTCACTGTCATCTATTATCAAAAACGATTTTCATATATTTGACACATGAAAATATGAAATATGAGTTAGATGTGGTGTTCAAAACGCGTAACTCCCAACTGTTTGATTGCCACCTTTTATTGAATTTAATGAATTGTTGAAATAGTCCAGGTTCGTTGTTACTTGAAGGGTTGGGTAGATAAAATTGTAATTGGAGTCATAATTAATGGATTTATTTTTCCTAAAATATAAAAGTTTGATGCAAAGTTTTAATTTTTTTAAATAACTTAACAAGTGTATTTTGGCAAAATAGAGGAATACATTCACAAACCAGTTAGTAGCTACAAAACGACTTCTTATAATAAGTTATTTGGACTAGTCTTTTCATATTTGATTTCATATTATACACACATATCCAGAAGTATAACAAAAGATCATAGTATTGATGACGGAGCTAGTTTTCCACCTATGAATTCTACAAAACTCAAACAGTTTTGATGCATAACTAGTACTAGTATTTATATTGAGACAAATTAAAGAAAAACACATAATACCTAGGGTGTGTTTGGTATGAAGGAAAACATTTTCCGGAAAATGTTTTCCAATTTTCTCATGTTTGGTTGGGTTAAATGTTTTGGAAAATGTTTTCCAAATCAACTCATTTTCCTCAAATTTAAGGAAAATGACTTCCCTTCAAAATTTAAGGAAAACATTTTCCAAAACTCTCTTCCAACTTCCAATTAAAAAAAAAAATTGTTGAAAACATCAATTTATTTTGTCCCTACCCTCAAACCAACCCCCCCCCCCTAAAAAAATAATAATTTAAAGCTTGTTTTTAAATTTAATTTCTTTACCC